>NC_091756.1:43031340-43331340 GCF_043380555.1 Nothobranchius furzeri | reverse complement strand
TCCTACCGTGGAGAAATTCGTTTTCTCCCTTTATTGACCAGCAGAGTTGTTCAAAAGTACAAAACAAAACATATGGCATTACAGCTTATGACAAAAATGCAACTTAAAGAGTTTAAGCAGCAAAACATCACTCTGCAAATAGTGTATATATAGTGAGACAATTCATGATTTAAAGTGTTAACTTTCGCCAGTTTTTATATGCACTTTTTAAAAAATGCTGATACTTGAAAGGTTTAAGCACTTTATACACTTAATTCTTAACATTTAATTTTTGCAATATAAATTAAGGAACGTTATTTTTGAATAAACTTGTTCAATAAATTGGTGTTTATAAACAGTATCAAAATCGAGTATCGAGTTTTTTTTCCAGTATCGAATCGAGTTTGAAATTTTAGTATTGTGACAACCCTAATCCCTTGTTGTGAGTCACGTCTGCTTTAAATAAACTGACACAATGCTCAAATCAGAATCAGACTACTTTAATAATCCCGAAGGAAATTATGTATAGAGAGTAGTTGCTCCTGACAATAGAATAAGGATAGAAAATATTAAAAGAAAACAGTCATAACAACAATAAATAATCAGATACAAAAACTGTTAAAAGCAGTCCCCACCCCGTTACCAATGCAAAAATTACAATTGAATCCATAATCCTACTCCATCTCCTGTAATAGTGCATAAAACTAAACAGTGGAATTGAACATGCGAATTGCAGCTGGCAGACATTATTTTCGATATAGTGGAGCATCTGACTGTTCGCAGTCTCCCACTAACATGCTCCTGCAACTGGCCAGCTCATCATGAAGTGGGTGAGAATTGTTGTCCATGATGGTCCTGATCCTGTGCACGGTTCGTCTCTCTGTCACTACCCTCAGTGAGTCCAGCTCCATTCCAACCACATTGCCAGCCTTCCGTATCAGCTTGTTGAGTTTGTTCTCATCTGCCAACTTTAACTTACTGCCCCTGCATGCAGCAGTGTAACGGATGACACTGACTACCACAGACTCATAAAACATCCTGAGCGTCGACCGGCAGATGTTGAATGACCTCAGCTTCCTCAGAAAAAAGATAAGACTCTGGCCCTTCCTGTAAAGTGCATCCGTATTCTTTGTCTAATCCAGTTTATTGTCAATGTGCAGTCCCAGGTATTTGTAATTCTCCACTATGTCCACAGCAACCCCATGGAAGCAAACCAGAGTCACTGGTGATCTTGTCCTCCTAAAGTCAGCAATGAGCTCCTTAGTCATCGTCACATTCAGCTGCAGATGATTCTGCTCATACCCTTTGACAAAGGAGTCCACCGCTGCCCGATACTCCGTCTCCTCGCCCCCAGTAATACAGCACCTCTGCAGAATCATCAGAAAACTTCTGAAGGTGACAAGATTCCCTATAGTAGGTCAAGTCAGTGGTATACAGGGTGAAGAGGGAAGGGGAGAGAACAGTGCGTTGTGGAGCCCCAATGTTGAATTAAGCTACAGTCAAGGCAATCTAACAGCCGAAGCATTTTCGTCTTTGATGCCAAACTTGTTTTAGATGAGTTTGCCGTATCCCACAAAAACGCACCACAAGCATTGGTCAATCTGAAATTTAAATAATATATTAAATGGACCATCGGACGGTTTATTACTGCATTTCTAAACTGCAGATCATCCATTTGGAACGTTTCTCTCAGCATTAAATTGTTAAAGGTAATCGGAAATAATAAATAAAGAATATATTAAGTTTTCAGCAATCGTAACCCAAAAAACAATCAACTCAAGTTAAAATGTGACAAATTAAGCTGTGTTTTTAGAGCAGGTTTATTGTTTCTAGACTTGCTCTCTATTTGCTTTGCGGTTTATTTTGTAATGTGCTCTTGTAGCAGCTGACAGATTCACAATGGAGGATCTAAGTGTTGCCTGCAGAGGGTGCACCCATATTACAACATGTGAAGTGACATCTCTTAGTACAACCCCGGGCAGAATTTACTCATTCACAAAACAACACTAAGGCCGAATGAGAGGGGTTTATAGCTGAAACAGACACAAAAAAATGTCTGCAACAAAAAATACATTTTTTGGCAAATATCACAGCGGAAAATACTAAGACAACTGTTTCCTTCTTTTTTTGAGTAACACTGATTTTATTTGGCCTACCAAAAAAAACTTTCTTTCATGTTCCAGGCCTAATGGATCTTTCTTAGGAGCATCTGATAATAATTCCTTTGAACAGATGTTGAAAGAACCCTGGTGCGTCTGTAAAAGGAAGAACTTTGATCTGCGTCCAGCTGTTTCACTACATCAGCAAGCCGGCAAAGTCCTAAATCCACTTAAGGTTAAACAAATCTCATAATCTTAGTTTATGAAGTAAAAAAGGAAATGTTTCGTGAACTTAATCATCAGGAAAACATTGGACCACCACCCTAACACGAAAACCTTCAATTATTTAGAAGGACTCAAAGAAAAGTCACCAGCAACCCAAAGACAAGGAGTTCTGCAACAGAAGGACTTCCCAGAGTTCTGTTTTCAGCCCCTATCCAGCACGGTTTTGTTCAGTCCTTCTTAACCTATTTCCACAAAGACCCGCTGTTTTCAAGACAAGCTATGGCCGCCAACTATTTGCATACACACATTAAAAGTGATTCATTACAAATTTCAAACCGTCATATAGAGTTATAACTCTAATACAGGATTGGTTGTGTCATTGGTATTATATACATGTAATTGTTACTAATTTAATCTTGGGAACCTCCCAATCTCTGCACAGACAAAAGTGTGGAGACCCCTTGCAATTTCTAGTGACCACCTTGGGGGATTAAAGCAGGACTACAAAGTCTCTGTCTTACCTCAGAGTGGACCGTGGGTGTAACAGATCCCACTCTGAGGACGGATGTGTAGGATGAAGGGAGACAGAGCTGGTACTGTGGTGTTTTGCACAGCTGTAGTCTGTAGGTCTCTCTTGTAGTGACCAGGTGTTTAAAACGAATCTACACTGATGACACACCCTTTCTGTCAGTGAGGTCTCTGTCTGAATCCACCTCCAGTCCTCCAAGGAAGCCACCACTGCAACACTCTGTTTCCACTGTTGCGTTCTTTGTTGGTCTCTACTTGTTTTCTATTTAAACTATGACATGTAAAAGAACAGTTGTGAGGGTAACTTTCTGCTTTCTGTGAGATGTTTTTTTTTGTTGAATCTATTTAGCTTGACACTAAAACCCAGAGGGAGACTGCAGAGCTAGTTTTCTGCAGCATTAGCTTCAAGCACAAACACGCCTCCAGTTGCAACACTCTACAGACTAATGTACTTTAACAGGCTTCCACTGAGGCATGCAGAAACAACAAGACTGGATACAAATCCCGCTTGCATCTAAAAGATTTATCTCCTTAACAATTCCTAATTCATAAGCTTCTGGCTAATACAGTTTTTTGTGTGCAAAGTTTTAGGTTGGGTTAGGTTTATTGTCAATTATTTCAAATGTTGTAAGCGTTTGTGTGTTTGCAGCCTCAGAAAGAGTAAAGCGCAGTGTGTAGCTTGACATTAGAATGTGTGTCTCCAGGACTTGCAGCAGATGGACAGTGCAAAACAGAGAAACTGTCAGTTTGAGGCGCACATCCTTTAATTTGTTAATATCTCCCAATCTGTACAACTCGTTCTTACCCATCTCACTGTGGATTTCATTAATCAGCTGATACAGTTCCTCACAGCACACCCACGTTCGAACAGCAGGAAAAAATAGAACATCTTGGAAGTGTTCAACAGCCATGAAAGGTAGCCTGGAAATAGCTACTGCAGTTATAAGCCAGTCTTCTTTTCATGAAGAGATTAAACTGTAACCTCACACCACTGTCCTGCTAATTAAATGGACCACCCTGTGAAACTCCTAAAGTTTTAGTTGAAATATAAAAGCCAAATAAAACCAAAAACAGCTTTCAGTGGTCAAGTGTTACAACCTTTAGAGTCTCGATGAATGCAGAGTGTTTATTTTACTGCAAATGTTTAAGCTTCTGTAAGTCTTCCTGATGTTTTTGCTGCACGGCTGGACTGGAGGGAGGAGAAAGATGAGATTAGATCAAATCAGGGTTAATGCATTTTCTTGTTTTGCTTTTTATTTTATTTACCTTTTTTTGTTTAAATTGAGCAGCTCATATGTCTCCAGAATTTTTCTCTTTCTCCTCCAAAAAGTGATCATTTCAGAAGTGATGCAAGTTAATCGCTCCCAGTTATAAGCTTGAATACTTTTCTCATTTGCTCATTCTGGAGGCAGCCTCACTTAATCTGCAGTAATTGGCCATGTCAGGTTGACTAACAGATTTAATAAAAGTAATTTAGCAGCTTCTCCGTTCAACAGTAATTAGCTCAGCTCACAGTACGGGCATGTAGTTCTCAAAAAATATATAAAAAAGAAAAGTCTGACAATACATGTTAAATTACTGAATAAACTGAAACAGAGATTTGCCTCTCTGTGCAGCTAGATGATTCAATGTGTTTAACAGAGAACAGAGTGTAGAGGTCATCTGTTTCACTTCCAATTTACTTACTGAGACTAAAGGTGTACCTCAGGGCTTAGTCTTGGGACCACTCCTTTTGAAGTTTTCCTTTTAACAGTGGTAGCTGGTGAATTGATTTTTTTGGTGGGTCGCATTTTTGCAGGTCAGTTTTCACATACACTTTAACCACATATGACCAATGGGAGACGCCAAATTATCATTCTTATGGGTCACATACTTGAACCCGGTGGACCTGGTACCAGGTCCACTAGCACTTCCGGCAACAAAGTTGTTCCAAAAACATTCTTAATATTCACCAATATATGCAAACTTTTTTTTTAACCTGCTGGAGTGTCTAAAAATCTCTGACGCCACATCATTTTCTGGTTTAAAGTGTTTCTCTTCCTGTGATTGGTTAATACAAAAGGCCCGGTCTTCTGCACATGCTCCGAGCGCAAATCTTTGCCCCCAAAGGCTCTCCTGTTTTGGAGGAGGATCCAGCACACATGCTCCAGTTATGGCATAGGTCTATGGCAAAGATTGCTGTGCCCCGAAGGAACAGGAAATTCGTCAAAGACATTTTGGTCATGGTGAAAAGTGTTAGAGAACTTTTTTAAACTACACTTAAAGGGACTTTTCGGACTTTTGAATTTTTATGCTCGCGATTGCCCCCTCAGGCCAAAAGCGTAAAGGCAGCTTCAATAGTAGGCTCGTGCACGAGGCGCACATGCTGTACTCCTTAACGAAAATAACAGCTGAGACAGTCCCGTGTGTGTGTGTGTGTGTGTGGCCCAGAGGACAGAAGAACACAGCAAATTAATAAAAATAATGTGTCTCTGTCTCTGCAGCTGCACTTTCTCGTCGGCCGGCCGAGCGTGCAGTGTGTGTGTGTGTGTGTGTGTGTGTGTGTGTGTGTGTGTGTGTGTGTGTGTGTGTGTGTGTGTGTGTGTGTGTGTGTGTGTGTGTGTGTGTGTGTGTGTGTGTGTGGCCCGGAGGACAGAGGACAGGAGAACATGCAGCTAATTAATTAAATAATTTGGTTCTGTACCTTTCTCTTCAGCACAGCCGACAAAGGTTTATGATGGGTCAGTCCTCAGGATGCTCAGATCATTCCCTTCCCTTGCTTGAAAATTTGTTCCAAAATGAAAGTTGAACCCACATCTTTTTTATCCGTGAATTCAATGCCTTTCGGCGAGTCTCAAATAAAAATGTGGGCGTCTTATTACTGTAAAAAAATATCATTAATGTAAAAAAGAAACTCCAAATAACAAACTTTGTTCACACCAGGAATCGAACCCAGGTCTTCTGCATGAGTCAGACACCTTACTAGGTGAGCTAAAGCACCAGTAACATTTGGCGTATCCGTAACATTAATGTCCTAGATGACAGCTGAAACAACGTCAATCCAAAGAACGGTTCGGTGCGAAAATGGCTATTTTGTTGCTAATTTGCAGGAAATATCTAGAAGAGAGTTCTACAGAAAGTAGCTAAGGGTCCTCAGAAATGTAGCTAAGTTTGTCACTAGGCGTTAGGACCAGCGACAAAGTGGCACTGCCTCTCTCTCTCTCTGCTGCTAAAGCTACTGATAGCAAATGCTACGGGCTATGCCTGTGCGTGAACACGCATGAAGCAGCCTGCTCGACCCGAGCAGCTCTCTTTTTCTGTGATTTTACAAAAAAATAGGCAATCACAGTAAAAATGCCAGGGCTCATTCTACAGGACCAGGGCATTGCAGGAGAATGTATGAAGAAGAAATTTATTATTTCTATACATGTTTTGACTGTCACACTTCCTTATAGTCCCTTTAAATGCAGATTATACACAGCACGTGTAGCCTATATGATGTATTGATCATTTAGTTAAATATTTGTGGGTTTTATATATTTTGTATAATTTTATATTTTCCTTCTGTTTGACACCTACATGTGGGTAAAGCTCTATCTGAAAGAGTTTTCATTTTAGAATTACCTTTTGAGGCCAAAAAGAGGCTTGTTGCTGCCACATGAATGTCTGGTGATCTGTATCCTCCTCTCAAAATCAGGATACAGTTTATCCCTGGAGCTTTTCACTCCATAATAATACTTTTTTCTAAATTCTTAAGCCTATTTTAGACCAACTGCATCCGTATCTTCAAATCTACTGGCTGGTTATAGTCTTCGCTCACAGGACATTTTCTTGTTAGTACCAAAGGTTTTACTGAGTTCTGAAAATATGTATTTAAATATGTTGAATTTCATGACTGGAGCCGCTAGTAAAGTGACCTGAAAACTATGGTTGTGGTCTTTTTTTGAACACTTTTAGATGACTTCCTAATGACTTGGGAGTCAAAAAAATCAATCTGTTGATGTCTTGCCAAGCTGATTTAGATAAAAATGCTGATTACAAGTGCATTTTGTTGTTTTAACTAGCCCCGTCTCTGTCTGTATGCTCTCACTGAGGAAAATTTGATCTCAGTGGGTTTTTTCTAGTTAGTTAATAATTAAATAAATAAATATTAATTGGGAATGTTTTCCCCCTCAAGATCAATACATAAAACACAAATCTGTGCCAGAACTGAATTCCCAAAGACTGAAAAATGTCCTCTATCTGCTTTATGGATTTAACAGTGATGCTGATCTGATGCTGCTCCTGACCTCTGACCTCCTTCCAGCTGGAGACCATGTCTAAAAGGGAATATTGCATGTCTGGTGGGTTAATATGAAAAATGAACATCACAGCCTGCACTATGAAGAGGAGACAGTCTCATTAGCTGGCAGTCATGACAGATCTATCACATCTCCAGCACCAGTTCAGCCTCGACATGTTGGAACTGGCTCAACTGCAGCCCACAGCAGAAGAGTCAGCCACGGAGAATGAGGAAAAGGACCACATGCTTGTGATGGAAGCAGGAGACAGACAGAGCAGATGAATGAGGAAAACAAGCAGGAACGAACTCCAAGCGTTTGATCCATTCACCCACTTTGACGCACCGGGCTGACCGACAGCAGGCTGTCAGAAGCACACACCTCAATAAGCAAACAAACAACAGCGAGACACGAATGATGAAAAGGTGCTGAAAACAACCCGAGCAGCATGCGCACCTGAAATGGACGCTTCATCATGTGAAAAAGCAGCCACGCTGGTGCTGGTGCGTAACGGACAGGTAACGCAGGCGGGGGAAGGCGACTCAATTCAGGACCTTCCCCGCTCACTAAACACGCGTCAAGATCTAATTTTCGTACGTTCGTACTTAAATGAAGTCATACAACTCACCTTTATGGCTTGAATAGTAAGTCCAGAGCGCAGATTGTCTGGAAAGAGGCGAGGCAGCGCTTCAGTGTTGCCGCCTGTCACCGGGAAGGTGGAGTTTGTGGTTTTACTCCAACACCACCAAGCTGCTGTCAGACGCCGCGCCACAGCGCCCCTGCAGGAGGGAGACACCTGCTGGTCATAGCCGGTACTACAACCCAGACTAGCGCCAGCATGTCCTCAAATAACTTAAATAGCTTCGCTCCAGAAAGCAGCTACCGTGCTACTCTCTCACTAAAATCTGTTTTAATGTGGTTTTATTTGTATTTATCTTAGTAAAATGATCTTAGAATTAGTATTAACTCTTATTCTGTAACAGAGTTGCTATAAAATGTATACTAAATAAATGTCCTAAATGCCTGTCTTATTTTGACACAAAGACTAATCCTTATGAATCACCAGAGTAGACATTAGATTGAAACCACTTCGGATGTGTAATTATTGAATTTATTTCCCTCAATTAAACTTTTATTACAACATTTCCATCAAGTCGAGTTGTTATTTAGTTCTACAATCAGACCAATTAACCATATTTTGGTTGAATGTCACATAACGTTGGACATGAAAACAGCAAACAGCCTATGCATTGGAATTTAAATTAGCTCATGATGGTTTAAATTCAGAGAAATTATCCTTCTCACCAAAAGAGAGGCACATTTTTTGCTTAATTTATTATTATTATTATTATTATTATTATTATTATTATTATTATTATTATTATTATTATTATTATTATTATTATGTCAGGACAGTAAGAGAATAATGTTTCACTTTTTCATCCAAACATCCTCTTATTTGTTGATTTATTTTTCTCATGTCCATTCATTGCATGCTTCATATACGGGCTAAATAATTACCACTTGAAATTCTTCATTTTTGTTTTCAATATACAAAGATGCAATAGTTGTTTTATAACTACCAAACATTAGCTCATTTGATACAGGAAACACATTGAAGATTGGAGCGTCTATAAATACAAAAGGTCAAAGGTGAGCACATCTTTTCCTTGTTCCTTATCCATCATTAACATGAATCAGCTGCTCCAGTCAGCTCTCTTTTCTTTCTCTTTTCTTTGATTTTGTGCTGCTACGCTAACATGATGGACCCAGATAAGCACGGCGAAACCAACATTGTAGTTTTAACGGATGATTAAACCCGCTGTAATCGTGTCCCAAACATACGTTCTGTGCCGTGACAACACCTCTGTCGCGAGTTTATTGTGACATGAGCACGATTAGATTATTACGTCTCTTCCAGTCACCTTTTTAAAGTAAATTATTAATTTATTTTACTACCCGACGACACTGGGAACGAGACTTTGGATCCAAAACTGCAAATATGATCATCGGAAGAGCATCAGTGATCGTTTACAGGTTATTTTGAGGCACTTTCAAAGGTCCTGAAGGTAAACTAGAGATCTCTGTGAGCCAGTTTGACCCGGCCCTTTCCCTCTGTGAGAGATGCTGTCAGTCTCACAGCTTGACGTGATGAATCTGCCATGTTTAAGTGAAGCTGTTGTCCCTGCTATGACAACCAGCTCTCTATTTCTGATTTCAAACCAAAGGTCGCAGTCATAAACCTGACACTTTATGACCAGCAGTCCACATTTCACTCCACCCAGGAGACGTTACTCGTACACAGGACCTGTGGAGGATCAGGAATCTGCCCTGAGACTTCCTCTTTGTTTAACTGAACAGACTTTGGGATTTAAACTTACCTGGAATACAGCAAAAATGCCATCCACAAAGAAGATTCTCCTTTTTCTTTCTAGTGCACTAGTTACTGCCATTTCTGTTGGACTGCTGGGGTTTGCCATGTCAGCTCAGTGGGCGGACACCACCATGGTGTGTGAAGCATCTGAAGGTGGCAATGTCACTGGAACTGCAGTGGTCAAAATGAGTCTTTTTAAAGGAGTTTTAACCAAAGTCTCCTGTCCCCTTGGAGGGGAGGACAGATTCGATGGTAAGATGTTTTCTAACTATGATTGTGTTCAAAAACTACAATTTTCAACTCTCATTGTGATTTCTGCCTTCAATAAGCAAAATAACAAAAACAATCACTGGAATCATTTTTAATATTATTTCTGCTTAAAATCAACCAAATTTGAGCAAACAGTGATTTTGTTTCTGTTTTTTTATGCTCTCAAAAACCAGCTCTTGAATTCATTCCCCTGTATGCCTTCAAACTGTGATATGGGAACCCTATCCATATGTTTGTGTTCTTGTAGTGTTCCCCACCTTAACATTGATAGGAGTCTCTCCTTTGGCTGTGCACGGCCTGCTGGTGTCCCTGCTGGCTTTGTGTTTGCTGTTTTCTGCGGGCAGCATCCTCATCTCCCTTTATAACAGCGTCAGTAATCCGTATGAGACCTACATGGGGCCTATTGGAGTTTACACCTGCAGCTCTCTCAGTGGTAAGTAGCTCTATCATCACATCTGTATGCATCCAGGACTTCCCGTGTGTTTGGACCAATCCTTTTCTTTCTTCTGCAGCGTGTTTGTCTGTGCTGGTCCTTATTATTTTTGCGCTGAACCTCGGGGTGACCAGCATGCCAGAAGATTTGGTTAACCAAGTCTCCAATATAAAGGTGGACGTCAGAAACAAATCCTTGCAGATGCAGCTGGGGTACTTCCTGGTCATTCCTTACACGGTGATGTCTCTTTGTGCCGTCCTCTTAATCTACCTTTACGACCATGCTAGCTACACCCAAAGACGACAGCAGGAGAGGCCTACAGAAGATGCTCCCAAGGAGATCATGATGTATTAATGACAACGGAGGCAGATTTCAGAGACTATTTCCTCATGACTTCATGGGAACTCTACTATCAATGTTATTTATGTAGAACTTTACAAACCAAATAACAGCTGAAAAAATGTAACAAACCCTAAAGCAATAATATAATGTAAAACGCAAAGTCAGTGAAGGTTAAAAACGTTATTCTGTTAAAAATAATTTGAAATAAATGAAATCAAGCTCAGTTTGAGGATATGTGGGTTCTGTTTACCAACTTTTTAAAAGCATAATTATATGGATGAACAAATTGTTCAGCAGTAACATGAAAAGAATGAGAAATGATCCAAGTAGCCAATAAAATAACATTATTTGCCATTTTATGTGCCATTTGTAGTAAGGATTCTCAGCTACTCCTACATCACATTGTAGCTAAATATTTAAAACAGAGTTTAAGCCATTTTTGTGTTAGTAATGTTGTTAGTTGTGACAGCCATTTTTTCTCTGGGTTACTGTCAAAAGTTAATCAAATAATATACAGAGATAACTATATTTTCTAACAGAAGCATGCAGAAAATGTTTTACTTTGCTCCTTTTGTCTTTTGCATTAGGAAAGGTGCACCTTTGACAAAGGTGATCAAATATGATGATGTAAAAGAACCCTGATGGGGTCAGACCAATCAGAGCCTGGAAAATCAACAATGAAATCGTACAACCCCCCTTTTAACAAACAGGAAGTCAGCGGAACAAATCCGACACTCATTAAACAACATTCAGGAGCATATTTTTAAATCTGCTAACAACAAATTTTGGATAATCTATTCATGATGTAATCAAAGCATACAACTGTTGTTCTTAATGTTGTCACATTGTAAATAAATAAAGTAGGTGAACCATTTTAATTGGATCAGTACACAGATATTACTACTTTAATCACATTTATGAATTCATAACACAAACTTACATTTTCTATATTTATTTGTTCCATGAGCGGTGAATTTATCATTTCCTGGTTCGACATGTTGAATTATTTAGACTTTTTCTCCTAAGTGGACCAAACGTTAAATTATTTTTAACATATGTGATTAATGGTTTTCATAATTACTCCTGAAAACACGACTAAACATGAATCAGCAGATACGATTATTCCTGTTGTTTACACTCAGTATCGGTGCAGTTTCTTGTCACAATATAACCAGAAATGTGGTGTAAATGAAGAAAATGTTTAATTTGTTGTTATAAAAAAATGAATGGGATATTTTTTCATGGGGTCCAAAATCCCTGGTGGTGCCTCCGTTATAAATGTGTTTTATGTGTAAAAGTAAAGTTTCATTTGCTGATGTGTGCTGCCCTCTAGCGTTGTTTTGATGTAACTGCAAAACATCTCAAGTTTCCTATAAACTGGTCTTTGGGTCTTTATTTCACCATGCTGAGGCTTAAATTAAGTGCTTGGGTTTAGAAATAGATCTAATAGACGTTTCACAGTGAGTTTATACATTTAAGAGGACTCCGTAGAGTTTGGGTCTACATTTCAGTGAATGAAAATATTTTTAAGTAATATTTTTCTCAAGTATAACTGATGACTGAAGTGAATCTGAGTTTAATGCTCATGAGCGCCTTTATTCGACTTCTCGATGTGACACATCATCTTTCAGCATCAAATATTTATTACAGCTCCGCTAAATCACCTTCAAAGGTTAAAAAACACACACCACCACTGCTGACAAATACTGCGACAAAGCTCGCAGATTCTGTGAAAGTTCAAACATCTCCCAGAGAATCGGCCTCCATTGTCTTCTGGATCCTCAGACATAATTCACAGCTGTGACTCACATGACCATGTTGACATTAGAGCGAGGCCTCGGTGTCCCGTTACCTTTTCCCGTGTCCCATCACTCAGGGCCTAAAGTCTGTTTGGACATGCCCTTTCCAGCACCTCTCAGCCCCGCAACGCCTTCTACCTGCCTTCAAAAGACCCACTCGTCCTTCAAGTTTCACACTTCAAGGAACCTGCAGAAGGATGCAGCAATTTGCTTTGTTGTTGCCAGCGTGAATATGGATTAAATTTCTGAGGATGTCTTCTTTCTACAATGAATCAAAGACATTTCTGGCCTGTGAGAATCTCCACCGTGTCGTCTGGGGAGCAGGAGGTGTTGCCTTGTTGGTACGACTGTTTTCAGTCTGTACTTATGGAACAGCAGTGATCAGCACTAGTATTGGAGAGCATATGTGTCATGGGTTTCTCGCAGATAATATCCAACAGGTAGAGCGAGGCGTCTTGAAGTGAACTTTCTGATTTGACAGGTTTGCAAAAATAAAAATAAAATAAAAAACCTGTTGCACAAATTGTCAAATTGTTCACCAGAAAACAGCCTTTTCTGCCTCCAGAGCCCAAATTGTTTTGAAGTTTTCATGTCTGATCTCTGCATCTGTCTTTAGAGCTGATCCTGATTCCATTAGAGCTGAAAAAAGACATATCCTCTAAACATTTCTTTGCACCTACATGTGTGACATCTTCACAAAAAGATGTTTAAACTGTAGCTGTTCCCAGTCTTCTTCATTGTGCGCTTAGGTGTTGAGGAGCCTTAACTGTGCAAACACTGATAGAGCAAAATCATAGAGGGGCAGTAATCTCTTCCTCCCTGTCTCGGAGCTCACCAGGAGGGGTAAACCCGAGATTAAGCAGGAACCCTAAGCCCTGACCACTCACTCTGCATGATAGGATTAAAGCAGAAACTTTTGTACCTGCGAAACATGATCCGTCCAGGTCCCGCATCACAGAAGCCTGTGAAACAAACACCTCCAGCTGCAGGGCAGCAGGGCTGAGTCCACCATGGTGACTGTAAAGGATCGGGGGAGAGATGGGGTCTGGTTCACCTTTAGGAGTTGATTTCACATCTGAGAGGTACGTTGGGCTCTAAACACGCTTGATTTGTCTCTTGTTGGAATTTTTTTTTAATCTGAAGGCTTGGATTCAAAAATGGAATTCTTTTGGGTGCACTAAGGGACCTTAGCAATCTGATCTTCGGCTACAGAAGGTGGCTCTTGGAGCATGCATGGAACGTCGCCTCTCTGGTGGGGAAGGAGCTTGAGTTGGTGTGCGAGGTTGAAAGGTTCCAACTAGATATCTATATAGACCACAGGTGTCAAACGCCGGTCCTCGAGGGCCGCTATCTACACATTTTAGTGTTTTCCCTGTTTCAACACACCTGATTTCAATCAGTCAGTGATTAACAGGCTTCTGGGGAGCTTGATGAGCTGCTGCACAGGTGAATCAACTGTGTTGGAACAGGGAAACAACAAAAATATGCAGGATTACGGCTCCTGAGGACTGGAATTTGACAAACCTGATGCAGAGATTGAGTGTTCCAACCCACGAGCTTTGGGTAGTGACCAAAAGAACAAAATCACCTAAACAAGCTGCTAAAATGAGTGTTTTCTGCAGGGTGTCTGGGCTCTCCCTTAGAGATAGGGTGGGAAGCTTGGTCATCCAGGAGGGGCTCGGAGTAGACCCGCTGCTCCTCCACATCAATAGGAGCCAGTTGAGGTGGCTCGGGCATCTAGTAAGGACGCCACTTGGACGCCTCCCTGGTGAGGTTTTTTGCGCACGTTCAACCGGCAGAAGACCTACAGGCAGACCCAGGACACGCTGGAGAGGCTATGTATCCCGGCTGGCCAGAAAACACCTTAGGATTCCCCCGGAAGAGCTGGTCCAAGTGGCTGGGGATGGGGAAGTCTGGACCTCTCTTCTTAGGCTGCTGCCCCTACGACCCGACCCCGGATAAGCGGCCAAAAATGGATGGATGGTTCGATGGGGAGCCTAAGTCATGCCCATCTACTTCCAGACCATGGGTCCCAGGATGAACAAAAAAATGAATTCAAGTCAATGAGGCTATTTTCTAATCCCATTTGTTATGTTCCATGTATTTATTATATGATGTCAGCAAATTGTAAAGACACATTTTGATGCCAAGAAAGTGCTCGTTTTCAAACGGGGCAAAAGTTATTTTAGGTTTTGTGTGAAAATATGTCCAGGACTACAAAATAACTCGTTTAGTCCCACCGACTTGCATTCATTTTTTTTTCATTCTTCCGGCGACCCATGAGCCGACCGGAAAGGGAGGAGACTTGGGCTCCCTGTATTCTAGACTCAAAGTGTCACACTCTGATCGGAAAATAAATCCAAAACACCTGCAAAGGGTTCCTAAACGGTTTCTCAGTCTAAGATGAATTACTGAAATAAATGAACTTTTGCTCCTCCCTGGGCTGACACCTTACCATGGTGGAGGGGTTTAGTGTCCCAATGAGACATTTACGCCTCTGGTAGAGGGTGATTTTATTATTATTGTTATTATTATTATTATTATTATTATTATTATTATTATTATTATTATTATTGTTGTTGTTGTTGTTGTTATTATTATTATTATTATTACTATTAATTATTATTATCATCATCATCATCATCATCATCATCATCATTATTATTATTATTATTATTATTATTATTATCATTGTTGTTATTATTATTATTATTATTAACAATAATAATAATTTACACATCTTTGTTTTCTTGGAAATGGGTTTATAATAATAATAAAAAATTAAGACTTTTGTATTTCAGTGTTGGTTTGCACACGTGTACATCCTGCTGACTGAAACTGGAAGGAAGGCAGGTTCCTCTCTTATCTCCACCATTAATCTTAATTTGTCAGGGAGGGCTGAGGTGAAGGCAGAGGGAGGGAGAGCAGGAGAAGGAGAACTAAAAGGTAATTGCACCCTTGCTGCTCCATTATAGTGTCATGCCTCTGTTAACAGAAGATAAGATCTTCCTCAAACCACCCCGAGCCAATTCTCCACTTTACTGGGTTGGGGCAGAGAGACGGAGCGAAGACAAAGACTTGTCCAGCTTTAATTATCATGTAGATGTTTAAAAGCTCATTATGTGCATGTTTCTTTTGTTTTTAAATCTATATTTGATGAAATGTGACAGCTTACAGCCGGAGTGATGGATGAAGGGAAGATAGAGAACTTTCTCTGCTCTATGCTGTTGTTGATAAATGTGGTTCTGATTGGCAGGTGTGATGCATGTCACCGGGGGTGACTGGACAGGAATACAGTTAACCTGCTGACATTACACACGGCTCAGCTGAACCGCTGCTCTGTGACCTGGACACCCATACCAGCCAGTAACAGAGGGCAGGGGGAAAGAAACACGACCAGTTTCTGGAAGTTAGCAAAACGTTTTAATCATCTGATGAGATGAAACAAAAAAATTCAGGTGGTCAATCACAGAGAAGACCTGGAGTAATCAGGACACAAAAGGTTTGTTTTATTTCAAATTGTTAGATAACTGGATTTCTAAAGGTCACACAGATGCTAAGCAGGGTTTTCTTAACACGCGTGTGAAAGTCAGATTTTATTTTTCCTCTTTTTAAAAATCCTGCGTTTTAGACAACTCTGGATCTGGATTTGAGTTTTACAAACCACCTTTTTTATACAGGTTAATAATTTGATGTTCAAACTAAGAATAACTTTCAGTAAGACATTTTCATCATCGTTTTCCTGTTTTGAGTTTGCAGACATTAATAATAATTTAGAAATGGTGTCTTCAAAGTATATCGGAATCTCAAAAACAAGCAAAAGAAAACTATTTAGATGAAGTTTGTGGAAAAAGATGTTCAAATTATTGAGAAAACCCTGTAAATAAAGAGTTTGAGGCCGATGTGTGTTAGTGTTCAGCACCACAAGTGAGTTTAGCTGTGGTAAAATATTTTGGGAATGACACAAATTTGTAAAATTGTGAAAGTTTAAAATCTCAGTGTTTTTTCATTGTGACAATCCTTATTTGTGTCATTCTCAAAACCTCCAACAGAGATATTTAAACTGCATTAAATATATAATGTTTCTCTTGTCTTTTCTACCAAAACGAGAGTTTCTATCACATCACATTAGGTCCACGCGAACTTTCTCACAAAGTAATGCTAATTTGGCACAAGGTAGAATAAACAATATCTTTCAATCAAATCAAATTTGGACAAGTTCAAAATATGAAGCTGTAATTGCAAGTTTTAAATCAAATTAACTTCAAAAATGTTGTCATACCTTTTAATATAGCTATAAATATTGGAGATAAAAAATTATAATAATAATAAAATGGTTCTCCTGCATTTGTTACTAAAAAGCTCAACCAATAGCATATTTCAGACTGAAAACAACTATTGGACCATCTGGTTGTTGGTCTCACCGAACCGCCGCACGTCCCAGGGTCCTCCATTCATTACACACGTCTTTAACAACAAAACACCACTGGTGTGAGAGGTTCTCTGCACAATAATATCAGAGAACTTTCGGAGAAACAACCAGAGTCCCAAAAAGAAAAACAGTTTAAAATTATGGACAAAAGACGTTTGAGCCTAGAAAACGATGACTGGTGTTTAGCGCCCTCTCGTTTCCTTTGGCAATGTGGGCTTCTGGTTCTGGCAGAAGCATCTCAGAAAAGATACCCGGGAGGAGGATGGCGTGTTCCGTGACCGTGTTTGCTTTGAAATCCTAGGTTGTTCTGTAGATTCGCTGTAACAGTTTTAAAAGTGGAAATTACAAAGAAACTAAATAAGTCTACATAGAAATGTTTTAAACTGTAAATTACACCTTTAAATATAGTTATTCAGACACAATACTATTCTATTTCCTAAAAAAGTTCAATGAACAAATTAGGCGTTGTTTGTTTGAAAATGGGGGAAATGTGTAAATCTGAACACTGAGCGTGTTTTCATGATGTTTTTACTGACTGGATTATTTGTCAAATCATAAATCACTAGATGCCATCAGAATCTAAAATAAAATTAATCTTATTTCTGTTTCATGTACAGCCAAGCCAGTAGGACACGGGCGTATAATTATAAAATGTTCTATAAATCCCATAAAACCTCAAAAAGAAATAAATAATGCAATCATGTTCCTGAAGATAATAATTCTGGTTCAGAATAGCACAAATAATGTTTAGTGAATATTGACTAGAAAATAGAGCTTGAATGTAGAAAACAAGAGATAAAAGACTATTTTCTGCAAAACTCATTGGCTAACACTCCCTTTATTAACATTACTTAGTGCATTATTAAGCATTAATAAACCATTACATAAAGTGCTAACAACTGCTTTTATGTTTTATACAAACATATTATTTTATGCAATATTAAACAGTTAACTAATGTCTATTACTAAACCTAAGGGTCCAGAATTAATTCAGTAATGATTTACTATGGTTAAGTAATGCTTAGAAGTCTATTAAGCATTTAGAAAGTGTTTATAAAAGGATAAATATTTAAACTTTACAATAAGGGTCAATAATTAATTTATTAAAGATTAATTATGCTTAAGTAATGCTTAGGAGTCTATTAAGCATTTATAAAATGTTTATAAATGGATAAATGCTTACATTTTACAATAAGGGGCAAAGTTAAATGTATTAATCATTAATTATACTTACATAATGCTTAGGGGTCTATTAAGCATTTATAAAGTGTTTATAAATGGATAAATGTTTACATTTTACAGTAAGGGTCCAAATTAGATGTATTAATGATTAATTATACTCACATAATGCTTAGGGGTCTGTTAAGCATTTATAAAGTGTTTATAAATGGATGAATGCTTGCATTTTACAATGAGGGTGAAAATTAAATGTATTAATGATTAATTATACTTACATAATGCTCAGGGGTCTATTAAGCATTTATAAAGTGTTTATAAATAGATACATGTTTATACCTCACAAGGGTCAGAAAAGCTTAGTACTGCATTAACATAGGTTTAGTAATAGACATTAGTTAACTGCTTAATAATTCATTAAATACTATGTTTATTAATGCTATGTAATGCATACAAGCAAGTGTTAACACTTTTTAATGCTTTATTAATGCTTTATAGTGCACTAAAAATGTTAATAAATGGACCCTTATTGTAAAGTGTTACCCACTTTCAAAAATAGTGATTGGTTTGTATATTTTATATGAATTATTTTCTTTTTCTGATTTAAAATGATCTAAAATCTAAATCCCCCTTTAAGCAGCCAGTAATGTGACTGTTACACGTCTGTTAACACCTCCGTCTGCAGCAAAAATCAGGGTTGAACTTAAGTTTAAACAAGAATTTAAAGATAATTGTAAGAAAGCTTATGATATTGCAGAGAGTGTTAAAAACATCCGCATGGCAAGCAAAGCCTCATCCTGGGTTTGATCAAAGGATTCACAGACGGAGACACAAAGCTGCTCTCCATCATCTTCATGAGTTATGGTCTCGTGATTTTCTTTTCTTACACATACTCGGAACAAATTAGTGTATGCAGAATGTTTACCATAAAATAAAATAAAAACCTGTTGTTTGAGTACGGTGCCACTTCTTTACAATGAAAGATTTAGCACGATTAAATGTGATGTCTCATGAAAGCTTCCAAGCATCTGATGGTGCTGAGTTTCCTTCACAGAAGCCAGATGAAGGGTGGTTGCAGAAAAACGTGGCCCCCTACGGAGCTTCGTGAACGGATTAAAGGATTCGTAAAGCTCTGTCAGGAGGCCGTCAGTCACTGTCCCACCTGCCTCAAATTTACTGCACTCATGGCAGAACAAAGACAAAAAACTTTATCTGTCAGCTCAACATCAACACCTGGGACAACGAGAGAGAAAGAAGCTGATATAAGATACGTCAGATTACCGCAGCACCTCAGCCTCTGAGCTTCATGTTTAGGAATGTTGCTGCAATTTAATCCAGCCTCACTGTGACTGTGCTCTTCACCACCTCTCCTCAGCTCTGTCGCTACTCATACTGTATTCAGAAATCACTTGCCTGTCTCTAATAAAACAGAGCTTCTTTGAATAGAGAAGAACCTGATATTGCCTCAGAATCCTGCAGAAGAGACAAAGCAGCCTCTCTGCAGGATGCAAGGTTGTGTCTCATTTAGCCCCGTGGTGGAGACAGGCAGTCTGAATGTCATAGCGATCAGGAGCGCTCCAGGCCTGTTTACATGTAGATGAAACAATTTGTCAGCCCGTACGACCAGATGACACCCAGCTTACCAGAAGGTTACCCTCCTACCTTTAAAGCAGGGTTTGCTTGGGGTTTGTTCCTGCATCAAACACTTTAAAATCATTTCTCAGATTCTGGGATAAAAGAAAGAAAAGCAACCAGTTTAATTAACAACTAACAAAAGTTTATTGTTAGGAAATTAAATCGTTGTGTGATTTCAGAAGGACACCGTCTGCTGCAGGATTTTACAAGATTGTTGGACTGATGTGTTCACTCTTTGCAGCTTTTTTAAATTAGTGGAAGCTGTTTTCTCTATGTGCCCTACATGTGTATACGTTCCCTTATTTAACTAATAAGTCAATAACTGTGGTTGAACTTTTATTGTTATGGTGTAGATTTTGCTTCAGAGCCTTTATATCTGCTCTATGAAAGTGTGTGTATACCTTTCCTGTTTAATTGATGTTTAACGTGTGCTTCTGTATTTGTACTTTTGTACTTGCCAAAATGCACATTGGCCTTTTATACGTAAAATACACAATCAATTGACCAAATGTTTTGATTTTTAGGGATGATTGTATGCAAAATATATAATAAAAATAACTACACATAACATGATCAAGTTTTAATCCAATATCAAATCAAATCAGGAATTAGTTCAAATGCAGGGGATGACAAAAACTGGTATTAAGACATACATTTCAAACAAAAAATCTGACTTGCTGTTTACAGGACAAGTGTGACGAAGAGGCTGCAGTTGTTTTGATTTGCTCTGTAGCAGCATTTGGCCATGCCCTCATCTGAAATAGATCCATTTTCACAAAGTCGGAGATTAGGTTTCATTGTGCAACGGGCATTTGGTATCACCAGTGGTGCTCAGGCATCATCATGTAGGGTATCCAAACATTTACAGGTTTTAGTCTATGACAAGCTGTTAAACTCAAGCTATTAAACCCCTACGACAAATCCCTATAGATTTATTTTTTAGAAAGCAGCTTAATTAGTAATTCTACAGTTCCTTAATATTCAAAGAAGGGAAAATATCAGGATTAAAGGGGAACAAGGCAATTTTGGCTCACTGTGAGTTTGTCTTTTTAACACCTTAAGCTAACAGCTGAAATGTCTCCCCAGCCTTCCTTAGTTTCTACAAGAGTGATTTCTCACTAAATTAAGCAAATCAGCTGTGTTCATGATTTAAAACATACAGAAAACATGCTGGAAGCAGACTGCAGCGCCAGGTGTGTCAGCTCAGAGTCGCCGGCCAGTCTGAAGTTGCAGTTGGAATATTCTGGCCACAGGAGGAGACAGAGGCTGGGCGGTCTTTCATTTACTGTAGACTCATTGTGATTCAACAAAACGATTTGACATTTTGAAAAAGCTGCAAAGTATCTCGTTAAATGTTTAAGCCTGACAGCCAGATCAACGATTTAAGAAATGACCAAACTCAGGACCTGAGAGGTATTTGTGTTAAACTGAAGATTTGCAAAAATAAATAAATAAATAAAATTAATTTTATTCAAAGTTTCTTTAAGCAAAACGGGGAAGATAATTAAGACTTTTCAATGAAAGGTTTAGGTCTGAAATCACTTCTGTAAAGTTTTGTGAAAAGCTGAGAAGTAAGGTAGAAACAATTTTTTTTTCTAAAATAGCAGCAGGTTTTATAGGAGTCCATGTGTTCATGCTTTAAAGCATTTTATTTATTTATTTATTTTATAAAATCTCCAAAATGAAAGCAGTCTCACAATGTGAGTTAAAGCATTCGACTGCAGCAAGTTCCAGGTTTTAAAAAAAAATCATGACATTTTTAAAACATTTAAAACTTTTAAATTTCTGTCACCTTTGAACATTTGAAAATTAGCTACTTAGCTGATTTTGATTAAACTGTTAAAATCAGGTTGCTAACCAGTGAACCAGCTGCAGCGCTGCTTAAACCTCCTTCAGGATTAGTTGTTTTTGCGTTGCTGATCTTCTTTAGGAGGCATCATTACTGTATCATATACTAGACGCGAACTTAAATGTCACAAGTCTCGTATTAAACATTAGTAACCAGACGGGTCTAAACCAGAACTTCTGAACAGTGTCAAAGCCTTTAAAACTGTGCCAAAGTTCATTAAACCAAAGAAACTTTTAGCTGTTGAGGGTTTCTGAGATGAGAAGAATCATAGGTAGTCACTTTTTAAAATGTATAAATAGGAATTTGATTTTCAGTTGTGCTGTTAACTAAAAAACACATCAGAACCTCAGAAATAAAGGAGGTGGAGGTAACACTCCCAGACTTGTCTTCACCCTCTGTGACAACTCGTCACCTCCTGGTTGGGTGTCAACGAAGGGAGGAAGAGGACTGAAGTGGGAAAAAAGGAGAAGTGGGGGTGAGCTGGAAGGAGATGGATGGGGGTGGATGAGTGGGTGAAGGGATCACCTTGCCAAATCCGCTGTGATGGTCTCTTCTCTGTGCACTTAGCGCCGCAGCCGGAGCCAACACGTAGCAGGGTGCAGGTCTCCCCGAGGCGACACTCTGGCCCTGGCCTCCCTCCTTTTGTCATCTGTCCATCTCTCAGCCTCTCCGTCCAGCAATCTGCCTGGAGGAAACTTATTTCCTCCTTCCACATTCTTCCTCCCTCTACTACCCCCAGGAGAAGCGAGGGAAGTTGTGTTGAAGGGGACTCCCAGGAAAGGTCAAGCGAGTATCAGTGTCCAAGTGTCAGGTCCTGCCACCGATCGGATCATTTGTCAAATTCTATGAAACATAACTGAGAAAATGAGAGAGAAAAAATCCTCTAAATATCATTATCATCAGATGCTTTTATTAAGATTTTTTGCATCGTTTCAGCTGCAGGAGGGGCATGGGGGATGACAGTGATGAGAGTCCAGAGAGTCTCACTGTGAGTGATGACAAATATGCCATCGTCCTGGGACAGGGTCTGGCTGGGCCGTCTCAGTGAGTGCACCCGTGTCAGGGTGATGTATGGACGCAGTAACACAACCTCTGGGAAGGCATGATGGGAGAAACACTTCACTCCCAACCTGCCCTTCAGGTTCAAGCAGAAGAATGGGGGCCACATGTAAACATTTGAGACTTGTCACTCATTTCTCCTCATGTGATTTATTCCCAGACTTGACAATTTTGCTGCCAGAAGCCACCTGACTCACCAGGAGTCAAGATTAGTCCAAGAGGAAAGAAATGTTGATGGGTGTCATTAAAAGCGACTGGCTGACAGCCCGACACACATCGCCTTTCTCCTATAAAGCACAAATGTAGTTTAGGACTATTGTAATAACGTGATGTTCAAACAAAAACAAAGTAAATCTAAAGAAATGTTAAAGCTGCAGCCAGTAGTTTATTGCAAGCGCCGTGGTTACTGCTAATAGCTCACCCTGGTTGCCAGGGTAACCACATACATGTGTCCTAAAACCCCTAACTGGGCTCTTGAAACAAAACTGATGATCAGAAATATGCAGAAAGTTGATGTGCGAAAACTGTGTATTCCTCATATCTGCAAAGTGTAATACGCACCTACTGTGTGTTTCCACAAAGCGTTGCATTTCTGACGCGTCGCCCTTCCGCTTCATGTGAGAGAATGCATCAGCTGGGTAGTTCAGATGTTGCCAGACAGGAAGTCAAACCCGGGAACAGTGTTAAGCATCCAAGAACTTTCAAAGTAAAAGACATGTACAGATTACCAGTTGCTTCACTAGTAAAACATACATAAGTTTCATTACCTGTGACACCTCCATGGCCAGGGTAAAAATAACAAAAAGTAAACTAGAGATATTTTGGATACATGGTGCCATCTTTCTCCTTGCTTGGACTGGGTGAAATCGCACAATCTTGAAATCCTCCAGTGATTTTGTGAATATTTTCACTGTGGAAAGGAAGGGCCACGCCGCTGAGGTTATGGTGAAAATGCATTTATCACATTTTAAGCCGCTAACGCATTCGGTGGACAGCAGGGGTGCGATCCTGAACTGTGAAAGGCAGAATCTGTTGGTGTTATGTAGAAAACATCATTTAAAAAGCAATCAGAACTTTTGGATTTCTGCCTTCCGGTGGAGAGATTTAAATTTGAGGTCCAGAGCAAAAACAACTTTTTTATTTTTTATAGATAGGAAAGTTTGGACAGCTCGCTGGACCTTCAAAATAAAAAAAGTGAAATAGAATCATGAAACTTGAACTGAAACTGAGGGAAATCCATAAAAGATACCAAGATGCCAGTTTAGAAACTTGAATTATGCTTTCATGTGAAGTGAATGATATTTATACTGTGAAGTATTCCTGTGTGCTGGAAACAAGACTGATCTTTACTCATAGCCACCATTGTTGTGGATGTTGATGCTGCAGTTTTTCTATATGCTGAAACAAATCAGTCATCTTCCAGTAACATTTGTATGTTTTTATGCACATTTCATGTTTTCACTAAGCTGTGGACAGAGTAGAGAATCACAGTTTGTTAGGAAAACATAAGATTACCAGACAGATAGCAATAATGATGTTTAGGCATCACTAACAAGGTCAGTCTCTGCTTATGGATTACACTTTCTGAGGTCTGTCGGACAGAACCTTGCCCTTTGGCTGGATATATTGTGAGGATTGTGTCAAAATTTTCTTAGAGGAAATAGCAAAGGAACTCATTTGGGCAAGAAAAAAATTCCACTAAGTCTTGGAGGAATTTTTTCCCCTGGGGATCCCTAAGTGATGCTCATCTCCTCACAGTCACTGAGCTGAAACTGGAGAGCATGACTGACAGTTTTAAATCCATCACTCAGGAGATCTTTAGAGCAATCTATTCATCAGAGTTTAAAGATCCACTTCACTCACACTGAAAGGGAAAAATATCTACATTTATTCGTCTTTCCCATGGGACCTTCAGCCATTAAGCACATGCTGGTTTTGAGATATTCAGACTCAAGATTCATGCTGACAAATACAGTTTCAAGTGTTCAGGAAAGAAAATCTACCAAAATATTTAACAGCAACAACTGCTGATGATTTTTTAAATTACTGGCAGCAATAAATGAGCCCCAGTTATATAAACTAATGTATTTGACACAGGATAATGCTTACAACCTGCCCAGTAGAGGTCGTCCTTTCCTGCCCACCCCTCTCTCAGAAACCGAAAACCGCACCAGCAGCAGGATGAAGAGGAAGAATGCTCAGACACAGTAAAATCGGAGATGTATGGGAACCATTGAGGTAGAAATGTCCACTGTGATTTATTCCAGCATGAATTCCCAGTTACGACTTGGACATGCCCGAATGTGAAGATTTAGATGTGAGATACAGGTGAAGGAATTCAAAATTACCCTGAAATAATCTATAAAATATGGCAGCATAAATGTACCTTCTGTCAGATGTGTAAAATGTCATGTGTGAGCCAGAGGTCCCCTACCAGCTCCTGGACCAGAGCCTAAAATCTCAACTTCAGGACCTTTCCCTCACTTCTTTCTCACAGAGTAGAATACATATTCCTGATTCAGCAGGTGATTCCAAACATTATTCATTGTGCTTTTCCAAAAGCTTTCTAATCCTTTAAGTGTGACACAAACACTTAACAAAGGAATGCTTCTTTGCTGTGCTTAAGCGCGACCCGCTGAGAAGAGGGCTCTACTTGCCATCAGATGTCAAAATAATCAGCTCAAGACGCTGAAGAGCTGGCACGGCCTCAGAGTGCTCGTCATCATGAACGACAAAGGCAGAGTGTGTGAGCTGAAAACAGGAGGAAACAAGGACACGTCTCTGAGTGGAGTGGACCAACAACAACACAAAACAAACACGCACATGAGGGAATGTATGATGCTAATATAGAGGCTGCTAGCAACACAACACCAACACTGCACAACCCTCACTGATTACACTGTCACTGATTAAGATAGGTCCATTGGTCATCTCATTACATTTCTTCTTTTTCTTTTTCTTCTTTTTCATCTTGCATTGCAGGTTTTTAAAGGTGTGGTTCACTTGTTTAGTCAATACATTTGCAGTGATCTAGGAATGAATGACTTGTGAGTCGTACTCAGGGTACAAAAAGCTTCAGTTTTAGGAGCTAGACGACAAAAGAGAGGAGAGCTTCAGACAACAAGATTTGGAGTCTTATTTCCTGATTTTTGGACATCTTGCCTCTGATTGGCTAACAAAAATGTGACTATCACTGACTCTGTTTGCTCTGCAACGTTAATGTTTTATTTTCACAAGCCTGGAGGAGTTCTGCCGTGTGGTGGAGTTGGTAATGCTAACTGCCACCTTCTACTAGCCGAGACGTTCTCTGCTGTTTTCCGGACGTTAAACCAACAACAGCCTTCCCCATTGTGAGCCAAGATGGGTGAGCCCTTGAATGTTAAGTGCCAGTGTGACGTAGATCTGTCAGGATTTTCAAATCCCAGAGTTTCACTGTCTTTTTTCTATCAGAAGCTAATGCAGAATGTAGGTATATCATGTACAGCCTTCATTGAAAACGTAGAGTGACCGATTATAGTCAGAAATAATCATTTAAAATGTTTGTTCAGTCAACCACACCTTAAATAACTTTAGATAAGCAGAAGAGGAATTTTCAATATGATTTTGTTTGGAATAAAAAACAATTTTTAAAACATTTTTATTTAATCAACATTTATCCTTTCACCTGAACAAGTGATAACAAGAGAGCCTAAAGCCTAGTCCATGCTTCTTCATCTGTACTGAGACATCAGCCGTCTTTGCGAGGACTCTCCAACAGACTCGCAAGGACACATGAGTCGAGCCCACTTTTCTAAACATCCATCTAACGAGACGGAGAACACAAGCCTGCGATTGGTCAGAACGCTTTAGTCGACAGCGCCGCCATTGCACCCTCAAAAACATAAAGAGAGCCAAAGACATCTAGCGGCAAACGCTGAGCAGCTTAAAGAATGCCTCGCAGAAAAACTCTAAAAATATAAATGTTTTATTCACCTGTGACTGGAGGAATATAAAGATACGCAGCAAGCATTTTATTTGTGGATGGAAATGACGGGAAACTTGGGGTTAGAGGTGGCGAGCGCATGATGAGGTGGAGGAGAATGAGGGACGGACTTGTCCGTGTTAAAAAATTTCTAAAGTACAAAAAAATAAATACAATAGTAAATGCACTGTCTTTGACCGAATACATGACAGGATACCAGAAAAGCACTACGCCCTCTGTTGTCCTGATGGGGAATTGCTTTGCAACACTCCCCAAGAGACGGTGAGGTCCGAGAGCAAAACGTCTGTCAGTGTGTGTGCATCTCTCCCTCGTGGAGCTGATGCAGAAGTTTAAACTAGGCTTAAGTCTTCCTTTCCGGTTGGCTCATGAGTCCCTGGAAAAATGAAAAAAATTAATGCAAGTCAACGGGGCTAAAAGAGCTATTTTCTAATCCGTTCTGCCTAATGCCCTGGATCGCACATATGTTGTACTGCTATTTAAATGCAAACTAATGACGAGTGTACCGATCACACCAGTCATGTACTTTGAGATTTATCAGCTTGTAAAAATTTGTAATTAGCATGACTACAAATCAGATGTTGGTATGTCACAAATACAATGTTACCACAGATTCTCCTCTCCCCTAGAGTAGCTGCTATTTACCACATGGCTAAGTTTATGGTGGTTCCTTCCCCCTGAAAGACGGATTTGAAGTTCTCTGAACTTACAGCCATTATCCCTCTGTTTTGTCCGTGTCTGGTTTGATGACATCACTTTAGTGATGCACATTTATAGTCCTGGACTTATTTTCACACAAAACCTAAAATAATGTGTCCCACTGTTCAAAGAAAAAGTGCATTCTTGGATTCAAAATGCATGTTTAACGTTTTCAGCCCCATTGACTTGCTTTCATTTATTCGTTCTTCAGGAGGCCCATGGTCTGGAAGTAGATGGGTGTGACTTAGGCTCTCATAGTATTCTTCACCAAGGGATTCGTTACCTTTAAATGTCCTTCCGTGGATGTTAATGCGACTCGAATGGCAGAGTGCACCCCCACAAATTTTACTTCTAAACCAACGGCTCGGCTCTGAGAATTGTGCTATTACCTTTCCAAGCTTTTGGATTTACCATGGCAAGATTATTTGCAAAAAATTCAAAATTTTTCTCATTTTGTGTGTGTTCATTAACCCTTAATAAGGCCAACATTTGTGAAGGTGCATGCTGCCATTCAAGCTGCAACATGCACCTCCACAATTGTAATTCGAAACTACCTGCACAGACATGGTAGGTGTGAGTTCACCCCAACATCACCTGAAAATCATAACTTTGGTGGGATCATCCAGATGTCACCCCTTTATCATGAGAAAGAAATATCAAAGAAAGAAATCTTTGAATTTTCCACAAGCAGATCTCCATTTGTGTTTACTGTACATGCATTATGACATGCAGGTGCTTTTCCCTCCAACTGTGGCAGAAGAAAAGTTGGACAAAAATAAGTGTGCATTCTGTCCAACCTGTGTCACTGATGGTTATTCTGAAAACTTTGTTTACCATGTTTTTAAAAGTCAAAATTTTAAATATTTCTCTTTTAAATCGGTAAATGTACTAACTGAGGTTCTGGGCAGAAATATGGCTTACATATGGCAGTCAAAGTGTTTTTTTTATTTATAACAAAAATTGAATGAATGAACGAACGAACGAACAAATGAATGAATGAATGAATGAATGGTTGATTTATTTATCTATCTATTCCACCCCCCTACTGGAACAGACTAGTAACGTGTCACCATTTTCCCATTTGAGCGGTAGGGTGAGGAGGTGAGGTGTTACCAGCCAGAATGTCCGTTGAGCTAGGGGTGTTTGGATGCGACTTGATTAACGAATATTTAATCTCTGGCAACAGTGTGGTGGTGGTAGTGGGGGAATGTGCTGGTGGAAACATCGAGCAGGCTACTTAAGCTGTCAGGCCACCAGGAATCGTCCCAGTGCTCCTGGTGGCCAGTCTGCCTCTACTCTTACCTATTTAATTGTTAAATTCAGGTGGCAGCTTGTGGCCAGGTTGTATGTTTTAATGATGAGTTTTTCCATAACAGCTATATTAATTTGTGCTGTTTATTTTAGAAAGCACCAAATGCTCTAAAACTATTAATATTTAAAGTAACCTTGTGGTCTGAATACCATCTAAATTTAGTTTATTTAATGCTGACTCATCCTTTGAGTTGTGAGTCCTTTTTATGCTTGAATGTCAGAGTTAACTGTACTATAAAACAAACAAAAGACATATCTTCAAAAATGGTTGATTACCATACTGTTCTTTGGAAGCAAAATACAAAGAAGGGATATGAAGAACTAATAAACCAGCGGAACGCCCATGGAGGGAATTCCATCCAGATATGGTCAAAAACACATGGTTATTGCAGCAATTATGATCATGAGGGGCATGATTCATGTGCTGATCCTTTTTTAAGCAGCTGCTTGTCTATGAGGTCCATCCATGCTCTTGAGCAGGTGGTTCTTTTCATTAAACCTAAACGTCTAATGACGGGGCTCTTCATTAAAGGCTGTGCGGTAATACGGGCCTGCATGGGATGATTGCGGTGGTTAAACATAGTGATTGGACGAGGCCTCTGCCACTGTGTAATGAGAAAAGTTGATCGAGCCAGGGCTATTATGCTGTCAGTGCTCATACCATTACACACCATTAAAACAACTCTCTGGTTCATCCTCATTATATTTATTGGACGGATGAGCCATAGGGGCTTAGTACACTTACCATCACTGTGTTCCTGATTCTCGAGAGTATGCCGATAAACAGAATTTGCCATATGTTTTTGGACCTGACAGGTGGAGGACACGTACTTCCTGTGCAGTATGTCTTCAACGAGAAAAGATCACCAAGCTGTAAACCAATTCTGTGACCAACTCTTGCTTCCAGTGTTGACATGTACTCACAAGGCGGTGTGCCGAGCTTATTTACCTGAATCGAAATGAACCTCTCATCACTCCCCTTTTCTTTCTACAGGGCAGTGGGTTCAGAAAAAAGCAACATCCAGCCACACATTCCCCAGACAATACAGGAGTGCTGACAAAGTATCTTCTGAAGGTCATTAATGTGTGATCACATTCAATCGGCTCTTCGTGAGCACCTTAAATGGCATGCAGATGGAGGTCAGAAAACTTGCCCTGCAGGACTTGTCCTGTGGCGGCTTCCCCCTACTGATCTGAATCCCCCCGTAAGCCCGTCGACATGTCACGGCCCATCACCCTGCAGACACACAGGTTCCTGACTGGGATACATCAGACTGGCAGACTACCTCAAAGTTCAACCCCATCAGCCCTCCTCCCACTACTAGTCATTGTGATTTAACTGCAGGTCCTTTTCTCTATTAGCATATTGATAAGAGATAGTGACACCTCCTCTTTGAATTCTATCAGGTAGCCTGAGAGCTGAGCGCAATGAAAGGGATAATTACACAAGGTATAAAGGGAGGGGCTCTGACAGCTGCACAAAGCTATCTAGCTACGACCTGACCCACCTAATTAAGACGGTATGCCATCAATCTTGATGCGCCCGTCAGTGCAGGCAGTTAAAAGTAAATAAAAAAGTGTGTCCCCCAACACCTACTTTCAACAGACCATTAGCTTTATATGATTCAAAGTTTATATGATTCAAAGTTAATAAAACATGTTTTAACATGAGCTGCCAGTAGAGCAATTCCTAGGTCCCTTTATCTCACTGAAGCATTACATGAACGTGACAAGGAAAATAATAGCAAAACAAAAAAAATCTAAAGAATATGGAGCTGTTTGACAAAAATGACTATTATTACCTTAATGTTATTGCAATTATTTTATTATTACTTTTATTAAACTACATTACTCAAAAGCCCTTATTGCCCCAAATCAAATAATGCAAAAATGGAAAATTTAATTTTTTTTTTTTGAGAACCCAACACAGACATCAGTAAACTTCCTCTTTGATAAAATAAATGTTGAAAAAATTAAAAGTATAAAACTCAAGTTTCATTGAATCACAGCCTAAATTGTAGCAGTGGAGCAATAAATGTCACAATACAATTTTTAAAAGGACCTAATTATGACCTGATTTGTGGATGTGATTAAGTATTTTCTCTGCAAGCTGCACTGTAATCCCATCCATAGACATTTCTAAAAACCTCTTTTCTAAAACAATGCTGATAATTTACTGCAACGCTGAGTCGGCATCAGGTAGTCTTTTGGTAGGTAGAAAATCTAAGTAGTATTACCCTTATGGTGTGCAGTTTTCGTTCCACCTTGCTTGGTAGTAATTTTGCTGTGATTCTCTGTCTTTAAAATGGCTATGGCACCTTGGTGCAACAAAGGAAGGTGTCATAATGAGATGGGGGAGTTACTGCCGAGCTCCAGTCTGCAACTATATTGAAAATGAAAGTAAGCATGGGCCGTGAGTTTTGCTATTTGAACAAAATCAGCTGAGACTGCAAACTGGATTGCTGCAGCTCTCCAGGAGCTTTTCTCCATTAGATCTGAAGCAAAGATCACCAGAAACTGCACAGAAACTGAGGGACAGACACCTTTAGGAGCGGCTTGTTACAAAAACCTTAACCTCAGCTCCAACGGACAGAAACTACTGGAGCTCTGCATCGCTCCAGTTGATCATCTCAACTGATTCTATTTAGAAAAGCAAAATTTATAGCTCGTGTTTGCTTTCATTTTCATTATAATTCCCATGAGCTTAGCAGTAACTCCCCACGTGGTCATGGCACCTCCCTCTGTTGCGCCAAGGCGTAATATGCATTCAGAAGTCTGGTGTTGCAGCAATGTTACTACCAAGCTTGCCGCAAAATTCCCGCATTGCGTTCATAAGACACACAGTGGTGGCAGTAATATGTTGATTTACCAGCATAGTGCGTCTTCTAAAAAGGGCTTAAGTAGAAAAAAATGCTTAAACTAAGTCATGCACTGTAAAATCTAACATCAGAGACCTTGTGTCTTGAACACTTAAATGTTTCTGCATTCCAAAAAGTTACTGCATTTCAAAAAGTTTCTGCAAATGAAAAAAGCCTTTTTGTCAGTTTTGATTAATTTAGTCATGTGTACAAGATTCTAATAAAAATGACAAATTGTGGATTAGTCCCAAATAATATTGAACTCTAAAATGCACCAAAAAACATTTACAGGACGAACTACAAAAGCTGGACTGAAGCAATCCACTCAACTCAATAATGATAATAGAGTTAGAGGGATATTCCACCTCAAAGTAAAACTTTGTCTATTACCATATTCCCCAGAGTTAGATTAGTGAGAGAAAAACATTTCGTAACCAGCGCAGCAATTCCCTTGGTGCGGCAGCCATCCATCTACTTAGGCCTAGCATAAACAATGGAAGTGAAGGGGAACTAGTAGCATTTTGTTTGCAAATTACTCAATAAGGATGCCAATTATTCTCGTTGAGCTCAATAATCATATCGACTGCAAATGAAAAGTAAGAAGTAACACGGAGTAATTGCAGGAGCCGATTTAGACTTGGAACTATGTTACGATAAAGCACCGCTGTTACCCGCCGCTGCATGGCACATGGATATAACTCGCCAATCGAAAATGCAAGAGCTGCCCGGCTTCTGTAAACAAAGGTACACATGAGATCTGTACAATATTCCTTTCCCTAGTTAGTTGTAGAGGCTTAATACAAGAAAAAGTCTGTTACTTGTGTAGCAAAGGGATGTGAAAACAAGCCGAAGACATACAGGACCCGAATATTTCACGTTCTTCCCACGGATTCCCGCTTGGCGTTTCCTGAATATGTTTGATTTGGCCCTTTTTTACGTTGAATTTATTTCACAGTTTTCATTGGTTCACTCTATTTCTTGTTTTACCCATCTGTCCTGTACTAGAATGTTTCACCTTTTTTTGTAATTTGTATTCTGTAATTTGAATTGCTTTTATTTTTAAATTGCTCTTATTTTTGATTTATTCACTATATTTGTACTTCTACTGTACCATGTTCAGCGCCTTGGGCTTCCTGACAGGGTTGCGGAAGGCACTTTATAAATAAAGCTTTGATTTGATTTGAGATGAGGAATGGAGAAGAGCGTGGTTTGATGCCTTGGGACTTCCAGAAACACCCGTTTTGGAAAATAAAGATGTATGGTTTGCGAGGACTTCCCATGGCCTCACCACTCGTGGGAGGGGCTAAAGGGGTCGGGTGCAGTGTGTGACGGGTGGTAGTCAAGGGCGGGAACCTTGGCGGTCTGATCCTCGGCTACAGAAGCTGGCTCTTGGCACATGGAATGTCACCTCTCTGGTAGGGAAGGAGTTGGTGTGTGAGGTTCAGAAGTTCCGACTAGATATAGTGGGACTCACCTCAACGCATGGCTCTGGCTCTGGAACCAGTTTCCTTGAGAGGAGTTGGACTTTCTACCACTCTGGAGTTGCTCCCACTGAGAGGCGCTGAGCAGGGGTGGGCATAATAGTTGCCCCCATCTTGGTGCCTGTACGTTGGGGTTTACCCCAGTGAATAAGAGGGTAGCCTCCCTCCACCTATGTGTGGGGGGACGGGTTCTGACTGTGGTCTGTGCTTATGCATCAAACTACAGTTCAGACTACCCACCCTTTTTGGAGACCTTGGACGGGGTGCTGGAAAGCGCTCCTTCCGGTGACTCCCTCATTCTGCTGGGGGACTTTAACGCTCACGTGGGCAACGACAGTGAGACCTGGAGAGGTGTGGTTGGGAGGAACGGCCCCCCGATCTGAATTCGAGTGGTGTTTTGTTATTGGACTTCTGTGCCAGTCATGGATTGGCCATAATGAACACCATGTTCAGACATAAAGGTGTCCATATGTGCTCTTGGCACCAGGAAACCTTAGGCCGCAGCTGGATGATTGACTTTGTTGTTGTTTCATCTGACCTGTGGCCGCATGTCTTGGACACTCGGGTGAAGAGAGGGACGGAGCTGTCAACTGACCACTACCTGGTGGTGGGTTGGCTCAGATGGTGGTGGAGGATGCCGGTCAGACCAGGCAGGCCCAAACGTATCGCTAGGGTCTGCTGGGAATGTCTGGCAGAGTCTCCTGTCAGAAGGAGCTTCAATTCCCACTTCCGAGAGAACTTCCAAAATGTTCCAGAGGAGGAGGGGGACATTGAGTCTTAATGGACCCTGTTCCATGCCTCCATTGTTGAGGCGGCCGACCGGAGCTGTGGTGGTAGGATCGTCGGTGCCTGCCGTGGTGGCAACCCCCGAATGTGGATACCAGCGTTAGGGATGCTGTCAAGCTGAAGAAAGAGTCCTATCAGGTCTTTTTGGCCTGTGGGACTCCAGAGACAGCTGACGGGTACCGGCAGTCCAAGCGGAACGCGACTCAGGTGGTCGCAAAGGCAAAAACCTGGGCATGGGAGGAGTTCGGTGAGACCATGGAGTAAGACTTTCGTACGGCTTTAAGGAGATTCTGGTTCACCATCCTGCGCCTCAGGGGTGGAAAGCAGTGCAATACCAACAATATCTATAGTGGGGACGGTGTGCTGCTGACTTCTACTCAGGACGTTGTGAATTGGTGGGCAGAATACTTCGAAGACCTCCTCAATCCCACCGACACGTCTTCCAGTGAGGAAGCAGAGTCTGGGGACTTCGGGTTGGCCTCTCAAATCTCTGGTGCTGAGGTCACTGAGGTGGCTAAAAAGCTCCTCTGTGGCAAGGCTCCAAGGGTGGATGAGATCCGCCCAGAGTTCCTTAAGGCTCTGGATGTTGTGGGGCTGTGTTGGCTGACGCGGCTCTGCAATATCGTGCAGACAAAGTGGGCAGTCCCAATGGACTGGCAGACCGGGGTGGTGGTCCCCTTATTTAAAAAGGGGGACTGCAGGGTGTGTTCCAACTACAGGGGGATCACACTCCTGAGCCTTCCTGGTAAGGTCTATTCAGGGGTTCTGGAGAGGAGGGTCCGTCGGATTGTTGAACCTCAGATTCAGGAGGGCATCCGTATTGGTGGCCTGAGGATCAGGTCTCTGCTTTTTGCAGATGATGTGGTCCTGTTGGCTTCATCAGAACGTGACCTTCAGCTTTCGCTGGAGCGCTTTGCAGCCAAGTGTGAAGTAGCTGGGATGAGAATCAGCTCCTCTAAATCTGAGACCATGGTCTTGATTCGGAAAAGGGTAGAATGCCTTCTCCGGGTCAGGGATGAGATCCTGCCCCAAGTGGAGGAGTTTAAGTATCTCAGGGTCTTGTTCACGAGTGAGGGAAAACTGGAGCGTGAGATCGATAGGCGGATTGGTGCTGCATCTGCAGTGATGCGGGTGTTGTACCGGTCTGTCATGGTGGAGAGAGAGAGCTGAGTCAGAAGGCGAAGCTCTCGATTTACCGGTCAATCTACGTTCCTACCCTCACCTATGGTCATGAGGTTTGGGTAGTGACCGAAAGAGTGGCTGGGCTCTCCCTTAGAGATAAGGTGAGATGCTCGTTCATCTGGGAGGGGCTCGGAGTAGACCCGCTGCTCCTCCACATTGAGAGGAGCCAGTTGAGGTGGCTCGGGCATCTGGTCAGGATGCCTCCTTGATGCCTCCCTGGTGAGGTTTTCTGGCCACGTCCAACCGGGAGGAGACCTAAAGGTAGACCCAGGACACGGTGGAGGGACTATGTCTCTCACCTGGCCAGGGAACGCCTTGGGATTCCCCCTGAGGAGACCTGGCCCAAGTGCCTGGGGAGAGGGAAGTCTGGGCCTCTCGACTTGGGCTACTGCCCCCTCGACCTGACTCCGGATAAGCGGATGAAAATGGATGGATGGATGGGTTTGTGAGGAACATTTAAAAAAAGAGGACTACTTTGAAAAAATGCAGCATTCAACCCAGACAATGGTGCAGCGGCTGAAAAAGACAGCAGTAGTCAAACGGTAACAGACAAAAGTTTAGTTAACAAGTTAAAAGGGTTTAGGTTGGTCAAAAGAGTTAAATTAACAAACTGGCACACTCATTTTTACAGTGCACTGGTGTTCTATTGTTTCTTTTTCTCCTTTAAATAAACATAAGAAGACCCGCTGACATAAAAACACCCAGAATAATCAGTGCACACACACGTCATTAGCTAAACAAAATTTTACCCTTGATAAAGCCTTTGTGTTCCTCAGATTATCTCCGGCGTGTGAAAACGTATTTTCTCTCATGCTGAATAAAAAAGGCCTCTTTGTCAAGTGGGGACATGTCAGCACACTTCTGAGGAAGATGTTGGCCTCTCAGCTGTGCTGTCACCATCAGAGCTGAGTGAATACCCGTGTGCACACTTACACACACACACACACACACACACACACACACACACACACACACACACACACACACACACACACACACACACTCACAAGATGTGTGTATGTGTGCTTTCAGGGTTATGTCACAGAGCAGGAATGCCAGTTCATGGCCATATGACAACAGATTGTTGGACGAGTTACCTGAGCAACAAAAACACACTTGTATTTCTCACTAACGAGAACTGACAAAGATGCAACTTAGCAAATGCCATCTTCCTCAAGGAAGATGTACCTACAGCATTTTCAAAACAATGAATAGGAAGGTTGGTTATTGGCTTTTTTGCCGATATCAGATATAGGCCTACTGATATAAGGCTTGTGATCACACGTGTTTACACATAGCATTCTGGGATGTACGCAGAGATGTTGGCAGCGTTACGAGTGTAAACAAACCGTGAAAACAAACTGTGCGTCGCAGAGAAGCAGCAGACTGGGTGAAAGGTAGTGTTAAACCACATGTTAAAATCCCAAAAAGGATGTGGACCATACAGGAATACGTTAAAGACGTCGGGGACCGGTACGTAAAAAAATACTGCTTTATTAATGATTTTAATTCATAAAAACCCAAGACTGGAGCACCGACGAAAACTTAACGACCAATTTGGGCTTTTGTGGTGTGAGCGGATGCATCTGGGTGAGAGGTAAACGTTTCACTTGCTTGTTTTTAAAACAATCAAAATTGTCATCCCATAGAAGAAGTTGTGTTGTGTGTTAGTGCACCCTCATTAGCTTACCGGTGTGTGTGTGTGTGTGTGTGTGTGTGTGTGTGTGTGTGCATGTGTGCGTGTGTGCGTGCGTGCGTGTGTGCGTGTGTGCGTGTGTGTGTGTGTGTGTGTGTGTGTGTGTGTGTGTGTGTGTGTGTGTGTGTGTGTGTGTGTGTGTGTGTGTGTGTGTGTGTGTGTGCGCGTGACAAGGTTGAAGGAAAGAAACGATGTATTAAAAAACGCACACCAACTGTAACTCACCAGAATGAAAAAACTCTGGGAGGTGATGTTTGGTCCCCTTATAGCTGAAATCAAATCGAGCTGACGAGACTTTGCTATGCCAGATACTTGGTCTCGTGGCTGTATCTCCAAGCAGGAAAATGGTGAAGATTTAGTCAATTTTCCACCTTAATTCCTCTGGCAATCGCGTGTGTCATCCCACAACACAGCAACGATTTGCCAAAGTTGTGTAATATAACAGATCAAATTAATAGATTCATTTAAACTGCAAGAATGAGACTGAGCGCGCTGTTGTCAGTAGTAACAAACTAGTAAGAACTTGTAGGCCGCCAATGGGGTGGCTGCATCAGTGATGACATCACAAGCTCTATTGTCTGAAACATTTCAGGCCACTAACATCACAAATCTCCTATCATGCTTACTTATGTTTTATATATTTTCTGTGCAAAATGACAACTACTTCAATTAAAGTTAGTGACAGGAACAGTGCCACGTTTAATTTGTCTCCAAAAGCAGCTCAATCTCATTGTACCTCAGCATGACACTAAGATGTGTGTATTAGTTAGTAATGCATTTGTTATTTTTCTGTATATCACAGCTATGATGATAAAACATTTAAAAAGATCTTCAGATAAGAGAAACAAGTCTTGGGGGAAGATTGTTGTTTTTGTTTGTTAGCCGTTAGCTACACATAGCTACGTGCTGTGTGGACAGCATATGTTCACTATGCAGGGAACATTTCTGCTTCATAGGTTGAGCCAAACAAAGTAAAATACCTCAAAAACTTTACCTCAGACCTGTTACATTTGAAATTTTTGAGAGAGAGCGAAGTAGAGGAAGAGTTTTATATATAACACGCATGTGGTGTGTAAAAGTTGTGTCATTAAAAGGCTAAAAATCAATACCGATATTTTCCCAATATTAAATGTATATTTCAATATCAGCCAATATCAATGGTAGGCTAAAAGTATCGAACATCCCTGGCAGAAGATGGATAAAAATCTGATTAGTTTCTTCAGGGGCAGCAGTAGCTCAGGTGGTAGAGCGGGTTGCCTCATGATCGGAGGGTCATGGGTTCGATTCCAGCTCCCGCCAGGGGTATCCTGCTGTTGTGTCCTTGGGCAAGACACTTCACCCAACTTGCCTGTGTTAGTGGTGGTCAGAGGGGCCAACGGCGCCAAATGGCAGCCTCGCCTCTGTCAGACCTCCCCAGGGCGGCTGTGGCTACAAGTAGCTTACCATTACTGGCAGTGTGTGAATGTGAGTGTGTGTGAAAGCGTCTTTGGGTGTCTAGAAAAGCGCTATATAAGTTCAATGCATTATTATTATTCATGTGTTTAGAAGTCCTGCTTCTCCTTGGAGCCTCTTATGCCTCAGAGGTGAGTCCAGACGTTGGGATTAGTGAACACAAAAGGAGCATTTGGAGTGGTACATCTGTCTCTGCCATGTAAGGCATCAGCCACAGATCACTGGCAACTAACAAGGAGAAAACTTGTTGATCAAGCTCTCTGCGAGGGGTATGATGATTCAGGCTACAGCGGGCTCCATGGTCTCTGTGCTCCTGTCTACCTATTGGTATGCATCCCTTACAATAGAAGCAGGAGGCAGGGGGTCTCATTAGGGGCTGGTTTGGGAGACTGAATTCTCCTCAGCAGATGTGGTATCATCACAGTGGTGTGAGGCTGAATGTGAACAAGCTCAGAGCAACAAGTGCTCCAGATGGGCTACGTCTGTTAGCAGCAAGAACGTCATGTAACATTCAAACAGCTTTCTTTAAAACTTCCTGCAATGACTGACGTGCGTTGCACAGATAGCTGTTTTAAGAATCCCAAGAGGACTAAAATGGCCTCCTCACTTCCGTCCCGCTGCTAGAAATCCACGCCAGAACTGATAGAATGGATTGCCTCTGGGTGCCTACTTCCTCTTTCATCTGTCACCACTTCCTGGCTGTGATGGGCAGGTAATGACAGCATGCAGGTGTCTGCAAGCTGGGTGGTATCACAGCAAAGCAATCAGCAACAGAAGGCACTGTTTAGTTCATGGAGTCAACAAATGAAACAGATCGATAAATAATCTCTAAAACCTATAAAAATTATCATGAGCAAGCCTTAAAGGAGCCCCAGGGCGCAGTAAGAAATGATTACTGGCTGTTATTCAGATATTTGTTCTGCTGCACTGCACCAAGAAATTGATGTTCCATGATCCCTGGGCATGGTTTTCATAAGGTCATGGTTTGGAATTTCACAAAGGTGATGAATGGTTGGAGATTTACCGCTCAGCGTTTGAGCAAGCTTTTACTGTACTGAGACTTTTTAGGGGAAAAAACCAACACATCTGATGTTTTTCTGCTCGAAAGCTTGGGATTACCCAGAAGTGTTCTGGTTTTACATGAATACAGACATTAGAAAATGAACAGGGTATCAAGTCATTGTGAGAAATTGGTGAGTTTATGGTTTGTCTGAAATGTCTTGTTCACAGGCTCAATGGTGGCATATTGTGGCATGTGAGAATGAAAAAAAAATCAAGGAAGAAATCTTGAAAATAAAACCTTTTTTTGAGGTAATACTAAAATCCGTTGAACCCAACTAGTCTGGGTTTGGGTGTGTTTTTACAAAATAAAATATAACAGATTAGACGTTTTATTTTAGGCAGATGGGGTGGTTTGATTTCTTCAGTTTTCACAATAAGAGTCTAAAACATACACAGATACCTAAAAACATCGGAAGTTTACAAGATGTTTTCCATCACAAGATGGCGCCTGTGCTTGGCTTAGTCGCAGTCACCGGCCACTTTTTCAAACTTTTCTCCACTAACCTCCTCTTTTCCACCTTGCTCCTGTCTGCGATCCTCTTCAGTAGTGTCCCTGCTACCATCTCCTATGATCGCCAGACTCTTTTGTCCTTCCATTCATTCACGATCATCCAAGATGCACCGAGGACATACCTCCCTGTTTGTTTACCTGAGTGGCGCACTGGTCCGGAGCCAAACGATGATTCCAATCATGGCGTTTCCAGCGATGTTTATTCAGTCCCAGGAAAACGTCGGAGGAAAAGAGGTAAACGAGCAGGAATCCAGGTCAGAATAAGACTTCTCTTAAAGTGTGGCTTATCTAGTAAACATCAGCGTGATCTTCTAGCTTCTTGTCCTTTGTTTGACGACTTGAGCGCCACTTCCGCATTCCCCCCAGGCCGCGTTGCGGCGCGGTTTCTCCGTCCAAGTTATTTAAGGTCGGTTTATCCTCATTCTTCAGTGGTTTCTCCTCCTGTTCCCTCCATAAGTGGTTTTTATAAACACCGTGGATCTAACTCTGCTAATTTACGTCCACTAACTCCAGCTGTTTCTGTAGTTTCTGATTCCTCCACCTCACTCAGCATGGCTCCATTAAATACCCGCTCTGTTAACAATAAGTCCTTTCCTGCTCAATGATCTAATTCTCTCTAAAAACCTGGATTTTCTGTTTCTGACTGAAGTTTGGCAGCAAACATCTGATTATTCTGGTCTGATTGAACTCTGCCCGAGTGGTTATTCTTTTCTTAGCCAGCCCCGTGGCTCTGGTCGTGGTGGAGGCCTAGCTGTTATTTTCAGAGACCATCTTCCATGTAGCTCTACAACCTCTGGTCACTTTGCTTCCTTTGAACTGCAGCTGATTAAAGTCGGGCGTAAGGACCCGTTCTACTGTGCTGTGGTTTATCGTCCACCTGGTCCAAACAGTTCTTTCCTTCAGGAGTTTAGTGACTTTCTATCCTCCACTGTGAAGCTGTCCAGACTGGTGATTGTTGGTGACTTTAACATCCACGTTGATGATGCCTTTGTTCTGAGGACGTTTATATTTCAGATCACCATTGCGTTCTCTTTAACTTGTCAGTTTCTGCGTCCCCACCTCCTGCTCGCCGTATGGTTAGTTAACGTTTACTTAATGAGAGCACAGCTAGCAAGTTTTCTACTGCTTTTGATCCATCCTGTTTTTCTGACAACGACCCAGATTCCTTAACTTCTCAGTTTAACGAGCACTGCCTCTCCATTCTGGACAACATCTGTCCTGTCAGAACCAGATCAGTTCCTGCAGTGAACCCTACTCCCTGGTTTAATGACAGCCTTTGCAGCCTGAAGCGCCAATGCAGAAAAATTGAGTGCTCGTGGAAGAAAACCCATCTCCATGTCCATCTGCTGCACCTAAAGGATCTACTGACATCCTTTAACTCTGCAATCAGAGACGCGAGGGTTTCCTATTTTTCCAACCTGGTGTCCCAGAGCAAAGGGAACCCCAAGGTGCTGTTTAACACCATCAGCAGTATCGTCTCTCCTGCCTCTCCTACAGCCTCCATCCACTCTGTTACAGACTGTGAGAACTTTCTGTCTTTCTTTGTGGACAAAGTCAATAAGGTTAGATCTAGCATCTCTCCTTCAGCTTTATCGCTGCCTCTCCCGACTCCAACCAGGCCCATTATCCTAGATAGCTTTGCTCCTGTTTCTTTGCCTGAGTTAACCACACTAGTTAACTCTATGAAGACCTCTGCATGCCCCCTCGACATCTTGCCCTCATCTCTGTTTAAAAATGCTTTTCAGTCCATCTGTCCCAGCGTGCTCTCTATAATTAATGCTTCTCTGGTTTCTGGTCAGGTCCCTGCTTACTTTAAGAACGCTGTAATCCACCCACTTCTTAAAAAACCGAGTCTCGACCCCTCTCTCCATAGCAGCTTCAGACCCATCTCTAAACTTCTGTTCATCTCCAAGATCTTGGAAAAGGTTGTGGCTAAACAACTCACAGCTGCTCTCGATGAACATAACATCTATGATAGCTTCCAGTCAGGTTTTTGTAGAGCTCATTCTACTGTAACAGCTCTTCTAAGGGTCTCTAATGACCTTCTGACTCACAGTGATGCAGGGGACTGTTCTGTTCTGGTCCTGCTGGACCTGACGGCGGCCTTTGACACTGTTGACCATCACCTGCTACTGGAGAGGCTGAGAGACTGGGTAGGCTTATCAGGAACGGCTCTGGAGTGGTTCTCCTCTTATCTTTCTGAGTGCTCCTTTTCTGTGGCCGTCTCCAAGTTTAGGTCCTCCACCACCTCCCTTACCCATGGTGTCCCACAAGGTTCTGTGCTGGGGCCTCTGCTCTTCCTCCTCTATCTGCTTCCTCTTCAGCACATCCTGAGCTACTTCAAAGGAATCTCCTACCATCTTTATGCAGATGACATCCAACTGTACATCTCCTTTAAGCCCCATGAGATGTCTAAGCTGCAGCTGTTACACACCTGCTTAGACTCTATCAAAACCTGGATGGCTGGGAGCTTTCTTCAGCTGAATGAAGATAAGACTGAGATCCTCATCTGTGCCCTAAACAAGCTGGTTCCCAAAGTCAGAGACTCTCTTGGTCAGCTTGCTTCTCACACCAAACCTTCTGTCAGGAATCTTGGTGTGACCTTTGACCTGGCTCTCACCCTGGATTCTATGTCAGTTCTCTTGTTCGCTCTTCCTTCTTCCATCTCAGGAACATTGCTAAGCTGATTCCCATTCTGTCCTGCTCTGAACTTGAGACAGTTATCCACACTTTCATCTCCTCACGCTTAGACTACTGTAACTCTCTTTTCACGTGTCTGAGCAGAACCTCCCTGAACCGTCTACAGGTGGTTCAGAATGCCTGTGCTCGGCTTCTGACCAAGTCCTCCAAACACACCCACATCACCCCGCTTCTCCTCCAGCTTCACTGGCTGCCAGTCAACTTCAGGGTTCATTTCAAGATCCTGGTTCTGGTCTATAGGGCCTTACATGGACAAGCACCATCTTACATTGGTGATCTTCTTAGTCCCTACACCCCCAGCAGGTCCCTGAGGTCCAGTGATCAAAGCCTACTGGTTGTGCAACGCACCAGGCTAAAGACCAAAGGTGCCAGATCATTCGCTGCTGTGGCCCCCAGACTCTGGAAATCTCTCCCCCTGAGCCTGAGATCAGTGGACTCAGTGGTCTCCTTTAAAAAGCAGCTGAAGACTCACTTGTTCAAGCTGGCTTTTGTATGACCTTCTTCAACCCCTCGCTCTTTATTCTGCTCTCCCCACCTATTCCACCTTCCACTGATTTCCCTCTTTCCTGTTCACTCTCTCTCTTTCTTTCTTTTTTTATCACAATTGCCTATTTTTGCTCATTTTAAACATATTTTTAAACATTTTCTAAATGCTTTTTTATATTTTTACATGTTTTGCTTTTGTGAAGCACCTCATGATTTTTATCTTGAGAGGCGCTAAAGAAATGATACTTTCTTCTTCTTTTTCTTTAAAAAAGACTGTTTTTTCTGAAGGACAGTATTAGCAACCATGTAATAAGCTTCAGATGTTTTTAGGTTCACACATTCAATTCAATTCAGTTTATTTAAATAGCACCAATACCAAAGTTGTCTCAAGGCACTTAGAGTAAACGTTCCAATGGAGTTCAGTTCATTAAGCCAATCAGTAAAAAGCTTCCTGTATGAGAAACTCAGCAGATTGCATCAAGTCACTGATTAGTGTCATTGTCTTTATAGCAACCCTCATACTAAAGCCTAGTTTATGCTTCTGCATCAGCTCCACGAGGGAGGGACGCACACGCACTGAGAAAGATGTTTTGCTCACAGACTTCTCCATCTCCTGGGAAGTGTTGTAAAGTAATTCCCCGCCAGGACAACAGAGGGCGTAGCGCTTTTCTGGGATATCCTGCCATGTAGCTGGTCCAAGACGGTACATTTACTATTGTGTTTATGTTGTGTTTTTTGCAGTTACTTTTTGAAACGGGCACATTTGTACCTCATTTTCCTCCATCTCTTCTTGCGCTCGTCACCTCCAAACCCATTTCCATCCTTGATGCGTCATGGGTGAATAAATTGTTCAAGAAATTCTTCAAGCTGCTCCATGTCTGCTGCTAGATATCTTCGGCTGTCTTTATTGTTTTTTTTTAGGGTGCAATGATGGAGCTGTTGACAAAAGCAGCGTCCTGACCAATTACAAGCTTAAGTGCTCCGTCTCATTAAACAGATTTTTTAAAAAGTGGGCTCGACTCCGTTCGTCCTTGTGAGCCTTCTGGAGAGCCCTCACAAGGATGGACAATGGCGTTGCATGTCTCCATCTCGACAGATTAACTAGGCTCAAGCAAACCTCTAACAACAGCGGAGAGGAAAACATCCTTTTACCAGGAAGAAACCTCCAGAGGATCCTGGCTCAGTATAAACAGCCATACGTTACAACTCACTGGGGATTGAGAAGAAAGAGCAGACCCACCCACACGCACACCCTTAACTCATTCACTTACTGTTTGGGCATCGGAACGAGCCCCCGCGCCAAGAGAACAAACATCTCAGCTCTGAAGCCGATCTTCATCTGTATACGTCACACGTCACATGATCAGGAAGCAGAAAATCCATGTGTTAGGAGATCGTTTTGGGCTGTTCCTGTAAAAAAAACAAACAAAAAAAAAACGTGAGGTTCGAACCGGAAAAGCGTCTGCCGATCACAATTTGTCACTGGACTGACTGTGTGGAATGTACGTGTCAAGCATAAACCAAGCTGTAAGCCCTCACACCACCACTCACTGAGACACACACAAACACACACACACAACATATATCCCAAGTAGTGTTTCTATGGCTACATTGTGCCCAATTACATGTCAAGTTAGCATTATTGGATTCACCCATCTTAGCTCAAGGACAGCTATTGTTGATTTTGTGTCCAGGAGAGAGCAGAGCACATCTTGGCTAGTAGAAGCTAACCGTTAGCATCAGCAACTCCACATCAGCAGTCTCCATTATTGCATGTGTGTGAGTGCAAACAAAGAAGTATAAACTAGGCTTTAAGTTTACAAGAAAAAACTTCTTAGCTGCTCCTTTCATTGGTTTCCATCTCAGCGTTACTACTCTTTGTCTGCTGGTGTCCAATAAAAAATGTCGGCACAGCATTTGTGCCAAGTTTGCAGACTCACATATAATTGTTTCTGAGGCGGGATAGATTGTAAACAAAGACTCTGCCCCCCTTGCAGCCTTTTTAACAGGAGGAAAACTGACAACCCCCCACCCCCCACCCAGCTGTCTGGGAAGCAAATCTGTTTCTGTGTGATTTCCCTTCTAACATGATTGAGACATTTGACGTTTCGTGACGATTTCTTTGTAAAATGATCACTTATTGCACCTTTAATCAAAAAGACAGACTTTAATGCAGTGGCCAGTTCGTACTCTGGAGATGCTGGAGGAAGCACAGAGTGAAGTCTTTTTAAAAAAATAAATCTATGTCTAAGGTCTACCAGGATGTAATTGCTACTGAAAATCACAGCAAAACATTAAAGAAAGTTTTCAACATTTCTGATCAAATCTGTATTTCTAACTGTATGTGGATTCTGGTCATTGTCCACGATTCCTATTCAGACTAGTTTCAGGTGAGTTAGAAACTTGTCCTGGTCTCTTCTAGCATTGTCCCCAGTGTGTAAAACCACTTCTGAGGTTTGTTATGACAAAGGTCACAGATAAAGGATGATCTGCCCACAGTCCTCTAATGTGTGAACAAAGACTGTGTCAAAATATGTTCCAGCAAAAGAGCGAGTGGCAGATAGGTTACACCGTTTCAGGGATAGGTTTTCCAGTGAAGACAGGCCCTGGTTTGGGATTTACTGGGACTCGTTCTAGTCCGTTAATCCTTGTATCTCTTTGAGTCTTTCAGCGAGCTCCTGAGCGGCAATCCTGACAGATCTGAAGTGGCTTCACTTCCTGGGCTGAACAAGATTTTTTTTCTTTCTGTAATGTTGCTAAATTTATTCACTGTAATTCTTTGTTTTTCTGACCCAATTAAAAAAACAATAATAATTGGCAGGAGTTGTGCAGGAAAGGATGCCCAGACATTTTTCACGTGTTCCCAACAGCTGAGCCGTTCGCTCTCAGACGACTCCTGTTCTGTATAAAATAATCCATATGGCTGCTCGTCCGGAGTGCGGATCCCATGCCACTGTCGGCCCATACGTCAGGCTTTTTATGGCCCTCGCATGGTGAGTGATGAAACCGAATCAGGTCATGCCAATTGATAGACATTCTCCTCAGCTATCGTTTGCACTTGTGATTCTTTTTAAGTGCGGCGCGGAGGGCCGCCCCCTGTCCTCACATGCTCACAGGCGAAGAGCTGCTTCCTAAGAAGCTGTCATCATATTGTCCTCCTAAATGTTTTACTTCCTGAAGAGATTGAGCTGTAATGTAAGAAATGATCCCTATAAGGCCCACTGACTGCTACAAACAGATGTGAAATTTCAGGGTAGAGCCAGACTGTAATCAGCACCCCACCAGGTAAAACGCTCGTGTTTCTCACCGAGGTCATGCCTCGTCTATCTTTTTATATTCACACTCAGATTTGACTGTAAGGTAGAGTTATAGGAGCTGTGGCGAATCATCGGCCCTTCATATCAGACCTTTCTATCTGAAATCCTGCTTCAGCAATGATTAAGTGACAATAATGTGCATCTTAAGTACTTTTACAGAAGGTACAGACGGCAAAACTCAGACTGTCGAACTAGAGGTCAAGAGGTGTCTTCTCTGGTTGTTTTTATTGGTCTTACCTGAGTTGGGGAGATATCTGGTAAACCCTTGGTGGATTTGAGTCAAAATCTCATGGACTATTAGAGGTCAGAACCTTTAAGATGAACTCCATTCAAGATGGCATCAACATTAGCCAACACAAACAGGACTGCAACTCAGTCGACTTCACAGATATGGAGCTAAATGTTGGGCTGTTGTATCTCCAACACACACTCCAAGCATGAACTATCTGCATGAGATTTCTTTTCTTAAAGATTTTTTTGTTAACTTAAAACTTGTTTTATCACAAAACGGACACAAAGTTTTCCTTTAGCTGAACAGAAACACAAAACTCCACCTGAAGGTTCAAAACTGCACGTTTGGGTTCTCTTTTGAGAACACAAAAGAACCGTCTATTGTTAGCTCACAGGAGCTGGCATGAGATGGTTCTTATGGTGGATCTGGTCCCACGAAGGAAGAGGGATTAAAACAATCCAGTTCTGAAACAGCAGCACCTTCAATTATGAGCCAACATCAGCTTTTGAGAGGTAGCTCTTTGAGGATGAAACCCATCATTATGGGTTTAGCCCACTGGGCATGTGTGTGTAAGGAGCGGGGCCACCCTGACGCTCAGGCATTCTGCTGGGTCTGGGCCTTTAGACCCCGGAGCCAGCCGGGGGCCCTGGAGCAGGTAGAGGTGCTGAGACGTGGTGGCCCAAGTGATATTCATGCGGGCCCAGGTAGATGTGCCCTTCAGGCAGAGCTGGGCCGCTGGAGCGTTACGATTCTGAGAAATGAGCGGGATGAATCGGGGAAATGTGTGTGTGTGTGTGTGTGTGTGTGTGTGTGTGTGTGTGTGTGTGTGTGTGTGTGTGTGTGTGTGTGTGTGTGTGTGTGTGTGTGTGTGTGTGTGTGTGTGTGTGTGTGGTGGTGGGGGTGGGGAGGGGGAGGGATGTATCAGAACTCGTGAGGTAGAACTCTGCCAAACAAAAAGTTTTATTGGCCTCATTCTTGTTGCGGTTAAACAAATGAACAATAAAAGTCTCTACAGCTAGTGTGTGTGTGTGTGTGTGTGTGTGTGTGTGTGTGTGTGTGTGTGTGTGTGTGTGTGTGTGCGTGTGCGTGTGTGTGTGTTTGCGTGTGTGTGTGTTTGCGTGCGTGTGTGTGTGTGTGTGTGCGTTTGCGTGCGTGTGTGTTTGCGTGTGTGTGTGTGTGTGTTGTTATTTTTGTATATATTTTTTATACATTGTCATATTCTGTGCTCCTTGTGCTCTTCACCTGATTTTGGAGTAAAGACTGTATTTACCACTTTACTTGGCTGCTTTCTGGATTTCTGCATCTGGGTCCTACTCCTGTACCACCATTCCTCCTGACATATATTAGTTGAATTTTGGCCTTTTACTTCCTGTTGTGCAGAATGTTGCAGGCTGCGAAGTCGCTTGGGGTCACATTTCACTGCTGTACACATAGCTCTAAAGAAGACTGCAGGAGAAGTTGAAACAGCAGCAAAAAAGAAGGTAAAACAACCCTTTTCTGGGTTAACAAAGAGCCAAGTAATGCAGTTAACCAAGTACTTGACTAATAAACTTGTTGGATCTTGAATCTGATTGTAGCAAAAGACTCAACATTCTACTTAAACCACTCCAGATACATTTTGAAATAATAGTAAATAATGTTGTCCTTGCAGCTTTGGAGTAGAAAGCTGAACGATCAAGAGTGGGTAGTAACACGACCTAAAAGGCCTTTATTCTCTGGACGCAATGAGGCTTTCAGCAGAAAACTTGTTACTGTGAGAACCAGCTCCTTTACGACAAAAATGCCCTTTGTCTCATCTGTGGCCATGCTCTGCAGATAATAGAGCAAACTGCGGCCTGCAGGGGGGCATAATTTGTTCCCAGATCTTTCAGATCGCAATATTTTCATTCAAGCCCAGGAGGGGATCCGCTCTGACTGCCAGCTTCTATTGTGTTTCGACGAGGAGCACGAAAGTCTTGTCAATTAATTTTTTCTTTTATTTCAGACCAAAGATCGCTTGAGTGAATTCAATTATCAGCCAATTACGAGGTGTTTCCTTTTATTTACAGGATCTGATTCTGTGTGTTCGGAAATAAAAGGGTGTTAAATTACTTGAAACGTTTTCGTTTGGATTGACAGTTTTAATAGTTTCTGCAAATGTGTGTGCCCCTCAGTTCCTAAGCACACCCTAGAGAACTCAGTTACCTCCAGCATAAACACAAAAATAAAATGAACCAAAGAGAGCTGAGAGCAGACTTGCAGGGGCAGTCTGAGTCAGCTCGGAAACAAATCTGAACTTCTGAACCTGGAAACAAGTTAAATGTTAATGCTGCTTATTGGAAGTGACAAGCGGAAAATGTCTGTCTTACACATTTTACTGCTTCCAGCCACCCGTCTTCAAAATCCTCAAAAACTGCATTATTTAGTCTATGGCGAGTAGAACTTAGGCAAAAAAAAAAAGAATTAAATCTTAAAAAGTTAGTTAAGGCTTCATTTAAGTCATTTTGTATCTAAAAATCTGACTTAAAAGGCACAGCAGGGTCTCCTAAATAGTTCAAATGGCCAATTTAACTTGAAAATGTCCCACATTAAAGGGGTCAGAAGGGCCTGTTGTTCCCTGGATGTCATGACAATGCATCGCTAAGAATTAAAGCTGATAAATCTGGTAAATCAGCATAAAATTAGAACTATTCTGTTATAATACAGAGTGAACGTTCAGTTTTCATTCTGAAAAGGACACAAAAGCAGGTAATATGGAGTTACAAATTTAAGACTTTTATTCAAACATCCACTTTGAGTTTAAATTAAAAAAAAAACACAATTCACTTGAACATACATGCCCTCTTTCTTTCATGAACATTTCTGTACAAAAATGTCTTCATTTTTGCTTCCAAAGAGCAGATAGAAGACATTAGGGCAAACAGGATTGTTAGGTTTGGGTGGGTGGATCATTGTTTTACAAATAAATATATAACAAGAGCAGTTTAAACACTTGAATGACGCACTGGCACAAGCTGATGTCTGGGGATCTTTAAAGGAATGACATCACCCAAACCAGAAATAAAGAAACATTTAAAAATATCTGCTAAACTTCTGTTCCCTCTCGGCTGTAGATGAGGTTATTCACACTGAAATGGTTGGAGATGCTTGGCACGGATGCGTAATAGTTCATCCTGTTGTTGTCAGAGTTCAGAGGGGGGATTAAAGTGGGTGAGTAGGACCCCAGTCCCGACATGCCCTCCCTGTTGCCCTGCGTCAGCCCTCCGAGGTGTCCGGAGCCGTAGTCCCGCTCCCCTCCACTGCCCGCCAGCAGCGAGTTGACGCCTGACACGAAGCTGCTGAAACAGGGGCTGTGCTCCGCGGAGGGTGACGGGGACGACTTGGGCTCTGTGGAGGCCGGGGATCCGTGCAGGCTTGGCGGGGATGAGCTCAGCAGGCTGCCGGTGTCGGAGAGTTTGTTGAGCGCACCGTTGTCCTCTGATTTGACCGGGAGCGCGCTGCCGTCGGCCGCGTCCGCGCGTCTCTTCCTCTTGCGCCTGAAGTTTCCGTTATCGAACATCTTCTCACAGTTGGGGTCCAGAGTCCAGTAGTTCCCTTTACCTGGACGGGGAACAAAACAACGTTTCTAAAGTTGCGTCATAAAAAGAATCGAAAGTTTTGCTGTTTGAATCCAAACTCACCTGGATCATCCTCGTCCCGGGCCACCTTCTTAAAACAGTCATTCAGAGACAAGTTGTGTCGGATTGAGTTCTGCCAGCCAGCTTTGCTCTTCTTGTAAAAAGGAAAGTTGTCAGCCACATACTGATAAATCTGACTTAGGGTCAGCTTCTTGTCCTGTGCGTTCTGGATGGCCATGGCGATCAGCGCTGAGTAGGAGTAGGGAGGTCGGACCATCTTGAAGAGCTCCTGCTGACTGGACAGGGACAGCCAGCCCAGGTCTGCGCCACCGAATCCGGAGGGAGGAGGCAGGAACTGCCTCTGGTTCGACCCGTATCCAGACTGGATGTATGAGGAGCCATTGTTCCCTGTAAGGTACGGCGAGGAGTTGATGCCCCAGAGGTAGGGGTTGGTGGACGGGGAGGTGTACTCTCCGAGGCCGTAGCTGGAGGAGTGAGTCGGCGGCCTCTGGGGGTGGTGGTGGTGGATGTTCTGCTGGTAAACACCGTAGTTGTCGCAGTACATGTCCAGGAGCTCCTGCGCGCTGTGGTGCTGAATGGGGCTGGTCTGATGGTTCGGTGCCTGGTGTCCAAAAGCGTTCATAATCCACCTCAACCAGATTCCCCAAAATTGGAGTTTTAGTCTGTGCGTCTCCCTCAGGACTGAACCAACTCTCGGGAGGAGGGGCAGTATTTATGCCTCTGCAGGTAGCCCACTGAAGAAACTTTTGGAGCGGTCACACCCCTTTCCTCTGTCTGCTCCCGAAGTCTTCCTCTAATCAACACCGATAGATCCTGGTCCCGACTGCAACTCTGCGCTTAGTGGTGAGAAATATGTGTCCATTTGAGGAAAATCGGAGTTTTTATTATTATTATTATTATTATTATTATTATTATCATTATTATTATTATTATTATTATTATTATTAACAACAACAATAATAATAATAATCGTAATCGTAATAATAATAATAATAATAATAATTATTATTATTATTATTATTATTTGTGCGTAATTACGTAGAAACTGAGGAAAAACTACAAAATAGAACCAACCTTAACGTCTTACAGTTTCTAGTCTAGAATTATTTAACAACAATATATTTCCACTAAAGGCTGAATGTATTTTTTGATAAAACATAAGGGGCTAATTTGTTACAATAGTTCTTGTATCTGTGCGACATATCCAAACACGCATGTGTTTGAAAAAAAAAACTCATTCACTTACATGAAATTAGTTTGCAATAAACACTCTACAGAGCCCTGCGTTTAGTGTCAACAAGAGGGCAAAGTCCCGAGAACCTGGGTCGCGTCTGTCTGCAGCAAACAGGTCTGAAGCTCCTACTCCCTCTTTTCAGATTTTAAATCTTCGACTTTGGTAAACCTGGAACTGTATTCTTAAATTACTCTCCTAACCCTCTTAAATAGGCTGATTGATCACTTTCTGGAACTAAAATGTCATTTTCTTTAAGAATAAATATAATTTGGGTTTTCAAATGTATAAACCAGTCCTGCAAAGATGATTAATGCTCTTTTAAACGCAAAAACATGCTGTAAAAAACAATTTGCAATAGCTGGTTTTTTTAAAACATTCTCCAGTTCAACTATATGCAAGTTTCTCATGATGACTTTAGTGTTTTGGGTTCTCTCGGTGGCCTTTGCAGGCTGCTGCCGGACTAATCGGAGAACATTCCTCCTCTCCATGACCTTGGTGTAATTGTTTGGCTCTGAGGCGTTGTCCTGAGCAGTCTGAACAGCAGCACAGAGCAACAGTCTCCACAGGGGAGGAGAGGTGGCATTTAACCCCCAGATGGAAACAACACAACCTGCTCTAACACCAGGAAGATCCAATTACTTCTGACTCTGAAACAGCCCCAAAACCCCTATTCATGTTGAATTATATCGTATCTAAATAAAATATCTTACTTTATATATATATATATATATGTATATATATATATATATATATATATGTGTGTGTGTGTGTGTGTGTGTGTGTGTGTGTGTGTGTGTGTGTACACACACACACACACACACACATAAGATCTCTTTCTTGTCGTTGCAGAGGTGTACAACAAAATTGCCCTAATTAAAGACAGCTCATGTAAGGAGGTAGTAAAATAAAATAAGGCTAAAATAGACTCTCTCTCTCTCTCTCTCTCTCACACACACACACACACACACACACACACACACACACACACACACACACACACACACAAACACACACACACACACACACACAAAGTTTAAGGTGCAACAATCTCCTTTAAAGTACAAATGTAGACACAATAATAAAACAAGTCTAAACTATAAAGTGAAATATAAAATAAACATAAACGTAAACAGTCGCATGCTGAGGTATCAGGGTTAGCTAGCTAAATATAAAGGTGCTGCAGAGCAATAATTGTCCAGCAGAATCACTGTTAGTGTGATCTCCTAGCAGCAACATTCAGTTCAGTGATGGCTCTAGCATAAAAGCTGTTTAACAGCCTGGTGGTGCATGTTTTCATTGCACCTGTGTTGTTGACTAGACAGAAGAAGTTTGAATTCCATTCAATTCAAGTTTATTTATATAGCACCAAATGACAACAAGAGTCGTCTCAAGGCACTTCACATAGTAAACATTCCAATACAGGTCAGTTCATTAAGCCAATCAGTAAACAGTTTCCTATATAAGGAACCAAGAAGATTGCATCAAGTCACTACTAGTGTCAGTGTCTTTACAGCAATCCTCACACTAAGCAAGCATTTAGCGACAGTGGAGAGGAAAACTCCCGTTTAACAGGAAGAAACCTCCAGAGGATCCTGGCTCAGTATGAGTATTGAAGAGATGGTTAGCAGGGTGGGTTGAGTCCTTAAGGATGTTTGTGGTTTTTCACAGGCAGCAAGTGGAGAAGATGTCATCCAGGGCAGGTAGGTGTGTTTATTATTTTCTCTGCAGTTTTGATTATCTTCTGCAGGGCCTTCCTGTCAGCTGCAGAGCTGCTGCTGTACCACACCAGGATACTGTTGGTCAGGACACTCTCTCTGGGGCAGTGATAAAACCACACCAGTACGGCATACATTTTAAGACATCCTCAGGTGTCAGGAATCAGTTGTCAGGTCTCAGATCTCAGTTGTCGGGGGGTGGGGGGGGGGGGGGGTGAGGGCAGCGAGCTACGGGCGCACAGAGTTTGGTTGGCTTGGCTCCGGCGCTTTCGGACAACGGCGGGGGTGTCGGGGAAGCTGGGATGTGGCACACACACCGCAATTGTCCTGACTCCCCTGCCGTTATCCGAAAGCACCCCGACTCAGACGATGTCTGACAACTGAGACCTGACACCTGAGAACTGACAACTGAGACCTGGCGCCTGAGAACTGAGACCTGACACCTGAGAACTGACACCTGAGAACTAACACCTGACAACTGACACCTGAGAACTGACAACTGAGAACTAACACCTGAGAACTGACACCTGAGAACTGAAACCTGAGGCTTTTTTTCCATGGTCTGAATTCTGACACCTGAGACCTGATACCTGACACCTGAGGATGTCCTAAAATGTATGCCGTACACCAGCTGTTTTTGTGGCAGGTTGATCTACCTGAGAGCCCTCAGGATGTATAGTCGTTGTAGTGTCTTCTTTATCAGATTATTTCAAAAACAACAGTCCTCCAGATTTACAAGCTATTGATCTCCAGGACCGACTTCTAATGTTTTATTTTGTGGTGTTCTGTTAACTTATTTTAATCTAATCAGCTGTTAATATTATTCTGGGAATTTAGAATTTGAGTGATTTTTTAAAATTAATTGAATGAAGAAAAAAATGTCGTCGTCGTCGTCGTCTTCCTCCGCTTATCCGGGTCCGGGTCGCGGGGGCAGCATCCCAATTAGGGAGCTCCAGGCCGTCCTCTCCCCGGCCTTGTCCACCAGCTCCTCCGGCAGGACCCCAAGGCGTTCCCGGACCAGATTGGAGATGTAACCTCTCCAACGTGTCCTGGGTCGACCCGGGGGCCTTCTGCCGGCAGGACATGCCCGAAACACCTCCCCGGGGAGGCGTCCAGGAGGCATCCTGACCAGATGCCCAAACCACCTCAACTGGCTCCTTTCGATCCGGAGGAGCAGCGGTTCTACTCCGAGTCCCTCCCGAATGTCTGAGCTCCTCACCCTATCTCTAAGGCTGAGCCCGGCCACCCTACGGAGGAAACTCATTTCGGCCGCTTGTATCCGCAATCTCGTTCTTTCGGTCATTACCCAAAGCTCATGACCATAGGTGAGGATTGGGACGTAGATCGACCGGTAAATCGAGAGCCTGGCTTTCTGGCTCAGCTCCCTCTTCCCCACGACAGATCGGCTCAGCGTCCGCATCACTGCAGACGCCGAACCGATCCCTCCTACCCTCACTCGTGAACAAGACCCCGAGATACTTAAACTCCTCCACTTGAGGTAGGACCTCTCCCCCGACCCGGAGGTGGCAAGCCACCCTTTTCCGGTCGAGAACCATGGTCTCAGATTTGGAGGTGCTGATCCTCATCCCAGCCGCTTCACATTCGGCCGCGAACCTACCCAGCAAGAGCTGAAGGTCAGAGCTGGATGAAGCTAGGAGGACCACATCATCCGCTAAAAGCAGAGACGAGATTCTCCTGCCACCAAACTCGACACACTCTACACCACGGCTGCGTCTAGAAATTCTGTCCATAAAAGTGATGAACAGAACCGGTGACAAAGGGCAGCCCTGGCGGAGTCCAACCCTCACTGGGAACAGGTCCGACTTACTACCGGCTATGCGGACCAAACTCACGCTCCTCTGGTAAAGGGACTGAATGGCCCTTAACAGAAAGCCACCCACCCCATACTCCTGGAGCGTCCCCCACAGGGTGCCCCTGGGGACACGGTCATAAGCCTTTTCCAAATCCACAAAGCACATGTGGATTGGTTGGGCAAACTCCCATGCCCCCTCCATCACCCTTGCAAGGGTATAGAGCTGGTCCACAGTTCCACGGCCAGGACGAAAACCACATTGCTCCTCCTCTATCTGAGATTCAACTATCGATCGGACCCTCCTCTCCAGTACCTTGGCGTAGACCTTTCCAGGGAGGCTGAGGAGTGTGATCCCCCTATAGTTGGAACACACCCTCAGGTCACCCTTCTTAAAGATGGGGACCACCACCCCGGTCTGCCACTCCCTAGGAACTGCCCCCGATGACCACGCAATGTTGTAGAGACGTGTCAACCATGACAGCCCTACAACATCCATAGCCTTGAGATACCCAGGACGAACCTCATCCGCCCCTGGGGCTCCGCCGCTGTGTAGTTGTTTGACTACCTCAGCAACTTCTGCCCCCGAGATCGGACAGTCCATCCCCAGGCCTCCCAGCTCTGGTTCCTCCTCGGAATGCGCATTGGTGGGATTGAGGAGCTCCTCAAAGTATTCCTTCCACCGTCCGACTATAGCCTCAGTTGACGTCAGCAGCTCCCCATCCCCACTGTAAACAGTGTGAGCGAGTTGCTGCCTTCCTCTCCTGAGGCGCCGGACAGTTTGCCAGAACCTCTTTGGAGCCGATCGATAGTCTTTCTCCATGGCCTCACCAAACTCCTCCCACGCCCGAGATTTTGCCTCGGCAACTGCCACTGCTGCACCCCGCTTGGCTATCCGGTAGCTGTCTGCTGCCTCTGGAGACCCACAGACCAGCCACGCCCTGTAGGCCTCCTTCTTCAGCCTGACGGCTCCCCGAACCTCTGGTGTCCACCAGCGGGTACGGGGGTTGCCACCACGACTGGCACCGGCCACCTTACGACCACAGCTAGCAACAGCCGCCTCGACAATCGCAGAGTGGAACAAGGCCCACTCGGACTCAATGACCCCCACTGCTCTCGGGACGTGGTCAAAGCTCTGCCGGAGGTGGGAGTTGAAGACCGTCTTGACAGGTTCTTCTGCCAGGCGTTCCCAGCAGACCCTCACTATGCGTTTGGGTCTGCCAGGTCTATGCGGCATGTTCCCTTGCCATCTGATCCAACTCACCACCAGGTGGTGATCAGTTGACAGCTCCGCCCCTCTCTTCACTCGGGTGTCCAAAACATACGACCGCAGGTCAGATGATACGACTACAAAATCTATCATCGACCTGTGACCTAGGCTGCCCTGGTACCAAGTGTACCGGTGGGCATCCTTATGTTCGAACATGGTGTTCGTTATGGCCAAACTGCGGCTTGCACAGAAGTCCAATAACAAAACACCGCTCGAGTTCAGATTAGGTGGGCCGTTCCTCCCAATCACACCCCTCCAGGTCAAGCTGTCATTGCCCACGTGAGCATTGAAGTCCCCCAGCAGGACAATGGACTCCCCTGATGGAGCACTATCTAGCACTCGTCCCAGGGACTCCAAAAGGGTGGGTACTCTGAACTGATATTTGGCCCATAAGCACAAACAACAGTCAGGACCCGTTCCCCGACCCGAAGGCGCAAGGAAGCTACCCTCTTGTCCCCCGGGGTAAACCCCAACACACAGGCAGAGAGTCTCGGGGCTAACAAAAAGCCAACCCCAGCCCTCCGCCTCTCACCCGGAGCAACTCCAGCAAAGTAGAGTGTCCAACCCCTCTCCAGGTCTCGGGTTCCAGAGCCAATGCAATGTGTCGAGGTGAGTCCGACTATATCTAGCCGGTACCGCTCAACCTCTGCCACAAGCTCCGGCTCCTTCCCCGCCAGCGAGGTGACGTTCCATGTCCCAAAAACTAGTTTTCTTGTCCGGGGATTGGACCGCCAAGGCTCCCGCCTTGGTCTGCCACCCGATTCGCATTGCACCGGACCCTTCATGTTCCTGCTGCGGGTGGTGGGTCCACAGTTGGACGAGCCCATGTATCCGGTTCGGGCTGGGCCCGGCCGGGCCCCATGTGCGAAAGCCCGGCCACCAGGCGCTCGCTCACGGGCCCCAACCCCAGGCCTGGCTCCAGGGTGGGACCCCGGTAACCCTCCGGGCCGGGTACTCCGACTCTTCGATTTAACCGCCATGAAAGATCCTTCGAAAAAATGTAAAAATAAAAAAATGTATCTAATAAATTGTCGAAAGTGTTTTTTTATGTTAATGAGGCTCATAAACTGCTAAATGAAAAATACCTACCAAAAATAGAGCTCACAGTGTGACAAACCATTTCAAATAACAAAACATAAAACCACCACTCATGTGCAGGTGAGCTGCTGCTGGAGGAGTAGCAGCTCTACTATGAGCCCCTGCCAGATATTGGAACTTCTCAGATTATAGCAGCTCCAACAGGGGAATGGGTGGGTGTGGCCAACTCCAGCTTGTTTTCCTAAAGTGACAGAGCCCTGAAACGGCTCATTGTGGAAGGTACTGAAAATGTCAAGAATAAAACGGCTGAGATCACTTTTTCCAAAGTCTCTTTGAAAACAATGTCGTCAATTTGCTGCTACGCCAAGCCTGAAGCAGGGAGCCTCGGGTTGTTTATAAGTGGTCAGACCATGGCAGCAATGTGGTGCAATTTTGTCCTTTTTACCAAAGAATACACAATGGCGGTATAAAGGGGGGCATAATTTGCTTTTTATTAAGATCAAAGCCATGCTCATCACGTTTCGTTTTCTTGACAAGCTGCTCCTAAAGGTGTCTATCACCCACACTTCCTGTGCAGTCGCTGGTGATCTGACCAGAGAGCAGCTCCTGGAGCTCTCCATCGCTCCAGTTTATTTTTGTTTACAAAGCAAAACTTATGGCCTGCGTTTACTTTCATTTTAAATATAAATGCCGAATAGAGCTCGGCAGTGACTCCCCACTTGATCATACCTCCTTTTGTTTCATAAAAGCGTAACGTTTATTCACAAGCCTGGCGTCGAGGGAATGTTACTACAAACAGTGGCGGCACAAACGCTGCACAATTCCTGCAATGCCATGCTGACATGACGCGTTCATAAGACATATTGTGGGGGCAGTACTACGTTGACTTGCCGGCATGGTGTGTCTTCCAAAAAGGATTTATGATTTAGTGATTTTGTAATGACCATTGAACGATTGTAACCTGAGAAAATAATCATTATGTCCTTTCTAAAACTCACAGAGGCCTAGTTCGAAGACTTGCATCACCATTATCCATTGATGCAAAAGCTTTCCAACAGGCACACAAAGACAGATGGAGTACAACCCAGTTTTTTAACTATCCATCAAACACAACGGATAGCGCACGTCTGTGATTGGTCAGTCCAACAGCCAAAGATAATTTCTGGTTTGAATTAGTCAACCGCATTAGTTTTGAAAGAGTAGTGAAGAAATCTGGTGCTGTATTAGTGGTTCCAAACGACCAACAAGCTCACCATATCCGTTGACCATCATGCTAAAGTATCCGAAGAGCATTTCACCATCAACGTCCCTCAAGGTTGAACAAAAGCTACATGTTCACTCGTCATCTGCCTTGTCCTGTTCAGAGGACGGACATTCAAACACCGTCTCATTTGTTTCTGTTAAATTATTTTGTTCCTTGGGATCAAGCAGTTCCAGCTCAATATAAACTTGCTCTCTGTTGGACGCCGCTCCTTCAGTGGATTTGCGTTTACAAGCTGAATTAAATTAACTTGTCAGCCAGACATGCTACTGCTGTGGTAGGCAGACCCACCAGAAAAGGTCTACGCCCCCTGCTGTCCTGGTGGAGAATTGCTTTGCATGTCAACGGAGAAGTGTAAAAGGAGAACGTCTCCGTCAATCCGTGTGAGTGCAAACATGCTGATGAACTGATCCTGGATCGTCAGGGACATGACTGCTAACCAGGTAAAGGTATAAGTTCATAAATTGTGTGTTTGTGTGAGTACATGGCTGTGATGGCAGTTTGTTGGTTTGGAGGGTTAAAGGTCAAATCAAGACAATCACAGGCCTTGTTCGAGTTGAGCAGCGCCTTGCCTGGAAAACAGACGAGAGCAGACGGACGCAGCAGGGGGAGTGGCTGAAAGCCGGTGTTTAAGTCGGACAGATTTCCCTACATGTGTAGCTCGTGGGTGATGACGGATGAAGACATCGCATTAGCGTTCACACTTGTTTAATTTTTAATTTTCGTGCCTGTCAGCACAAACTCACATGCTTGTGGATATCATATATTGTATATGGAGACCTGACTGTAATAATAAGTAAAGGTTAGCAGCTGTAGCTTCAGTGTGCTCATAGGAAACGTGACAAAAGAACACAAATCGCATTCCTCTTTATGGCCTATATAGTTATCATCATCAATGTAGCATGATTTACAGAATACATGTGAACAACTAACATTTCATGTTCTACCACCGGATGTTTGGATCAGAATGTGAACCAATCAGATCTTAGATCAGGTGAGAGCCAGGCGTTTCCCATCATCCCCTAAGTTTGGCAGCCGGTGGAGAGCAACTGCAGCGCCTTGCTCCAAAATCTGCGGCCGCCTTGATCTCACGAGGTTATCGTTGCCTACGTATGCATGACGTCAGAGCAAGTCGGCGTCAAGTCGGACACAAATCTAACCGGCAAGCACTGAGCGCCGATCACCGGTGGTCTAATCTGCGCAGAACTGGCTCATCTCGAACACGGCCGCAGACATCTTGGAACAACTGAGTCACCAGATACACCGGCGTGTGGGAAGAACCAGTACCCAGAGAACATGCAAACGCCATGCAGGAAGATTCCCACAAGCAGTGGGACAGAGTCAGATCTTCTTGAGGTCTGATATTAGAGCTGCCTTCAGGTCTCTCACATGTTCTTTTAAATCATGTAGCCCAAGAATCTGAGGAGAACCAAAACCAACATGATAACATTTGGAGGTAAGAATGGCAGCTTGAGTTACTTTTCTGTATTTTAGGTTCCACCTGCTTCCTGATGTTGTATTACTGCCACCTTTTGGATTAAAAAGGAACTACATTTTTTGTATAGATTGTGTTTAAATAACAAACTGATTTTTTATAGTGTCAGTGTGAAACTGTTATGTACACTTTTCATAAAAGAATAGTAGTTGGACTTAAGCACAATTTAACTGAAGTAGAAAAAATTTAAATATAAATAGTTAAGAATCAGAGTTTAGCCATTCTTCTGCCCAATAAGTCATTTATGTGAGAGGATGTTGAAATTGATAAAGCAACTTAGTCTGTTGCAAAGATTGCAACAAAATGGTTTAAAGTTGGTTTAACCACTCGAGATCTCTCATTTAGCTTCCTGTATCATTATTTAATAATAAATTAACTTTGTCCTCATTTCAGCAGAATTGCTTGACATTTTTTTAATTTCAACCATAAATTTTTAAAATTATATTTCATTAAATTTTTGACTAAATTATTCTAAACCATATTTAGTTTTATATAGTTCCATATACAGGGAATTAAAAAACATTGTAATGAGAACCAGTTAAATATGAAAGTTAATTGAAAAGATCTAAATCTGACCATCGTAGATCTAAATGATTGTGGAACTATTAGTTGTTTTGTTTATTTTTGGTTCCCTTTGGGTGACGACCGGCACTAGAAGGCAGTGTTGCTACATAAAGTCTCAGATGAAGAAGACTTTCTGTTTTTAGGCATTTCCATCAGCTGCTCTGCTGTGCAGCTCCTCATTTTCTCAAGCTTTTTGAGATCATGTGACCTTACTGCTTTGAAGTCAGGTGAATCAAAGACAGGTCAGACAGACCAGTTAGAGCCATAGCAGCCTGTAGGTGACGCAGGGTTGTCACCACGCTATTTCTTTGTTTAGCATGTTTCAACGGATTCTACTGCTGGGATTACAGCCGGCGTTAGAAACCAAAGGCCCTTGGGGCCAGAGAGGCTCTGGTTTTAACCGTGAAACTCAACTTCTCCTCACTGTTTACTGCTCTGAAGTAATTACAAGACTATTAGATGCACCTAAGGCTAACAAAAATAACCAGAGACTGAGATAAAGTCATTAATTTTGTCTGTATAAACAAATGGTTTCACTGTGACCAGAGGCTGGTGCTGCTCATCATCTCCCTCTAGTGGAAGAATGAGGCAAAGCAGAGAACTTGGATCTCGTGTCTAATGAGGAGGAAATGAAAGCTGCTCTAGCTGGGCATTTGAAGAAAATGTAGTTTTCAGCTCCTGTGACTGTGCAAAAGATGAAAGACGCTTGAGTTTTGTCCTCACGAAGCTCAGAGCTTCCTTCACTCCACACAGAGGCTTTCGTTCTTCAAAGACACATTCACTGCTGGAAACTTCATGCTGACCAGCTCAGTAACATTTAGGATTTCACACAGTGTAGAAACATAGAAAATAAGTATTTGCATGTTTCATTTTGTAAACAAACTCACTATGCAGATTGTATCATAGTGCAGAGTGAAAGACTTGAAGTAAACACAAACTATTTGGATATAAATACATTTTTTGAAGAATCAACGATGAAAACTACCAGAACATAATATTTATATGTCATTACTATAAAGCTGAACCGTGTAAAGGATATTTATTCGGATTGATTTTCTGTGTGGAATCTGTATTTCCACTCGGGGATCAAGAAGGTTTGTTCTCAATAAAGGTGCGTTCAAATTGTCCTATTGATCAAATTTTGACAAGACAAACTATGAATGGAATAAAGGGTAAACCGCATCAGCTTGAACTGCAAGAAAAGGAGCAGAATTTTGAAATAATCACAAAAAGCAGCCAAAGAACTAAATCTATTACTTCCTACTTTTCAGAACTTAAACCGTATAACACATAATTTGTAATACTCAGGTGAACATAAAGTAAGTAAATATGTGTTTAGTTGGTCTTACTGTTGAAACGATGCGACTTGGGAATAAATCTTATGATGCTGGAAACCCTGATTAATAATTTTTAAAACTAGGAAAAATTAGTAAGGAACGTGTTTTGGATACTTTTCGGAATAAAGTTAAAAATTCTCTGTAATTTAATCTCATGTTTGTTTTCACTGTGTGTGTGTGTGTGTGTGTGTGTGTGTGTGTGTGTGTGTGTGTGTGTGTGTGTGTGTGTGTGTGTGTGTGTGTGTGTGTGTGTGTGTGTGTGTGTGTGTGTGTGTGTGAAGGACTAATGCACTTAACTTTTACACTGATCATTTTACACCATCAGGGGCCTCAGTAGCATGTGGAAGGTCCACACACAGCCACAACCGCTTGGCACATAGTCAACAATTACAAATCTCCTTTCCTTTTGTGCTAAGTTTCTATCAAAGGCCTCCTTTGGGTTTGTTTTTGTAAACAATGACACTTGGAAGCATTCAAGGTGAACATCAAAACTCTTTTGTGGGTCAAATATTAAGTTTGTTTGATTGTATCTATTTGCATCAACATAAAAACAACATGGTGCGGTTAAATTAGTTATTTGCTTTTATAAACCAACAGGCTGCAGTAGGAGGACCCACCAGTCGAGGGCAGCATCGTTCCAGACGTGACACCTCCATTACTCTAGAACTAACCAGACCACATCCATCAAAGGTACTGTGAAGCTTTCTGGGAGGCAAAATATATCAAAACCCAGAATGTGATCAGAGTATTGATTTTAATCACACAGAAGGCATGAAATACAGAAGAGTCAGAGTTTAAAGGGATTGAGGAAGAATGGGAAAATGTTTCACCAGCAGGAAGTTGGTCTGAATAAGAAGTTTCTGTTTTCCTTTAACAGCTTATTATTATATATAATATTTATACATGCATTATAACTACTTGCCCTCGTTAGGAGAAATCCACTGATTAAATCTACTATGAAACATGAAACAGGAGCTAAATCTATAGAAAGGAGAAAGAAAACACTAAAATACAAAAATATAATTAAAGCAGTTAGAATCAATCTCTCTCTGTCGGGCCAACATGCCTCTGGCGTTTATTAGGTATTTCCATGTAAAGTTGAAACATGCTGGGAATTCTGCCTCCTCATCAAACCACTTCTCCACCCCCGATCTCTGGGTATGTTTCCTAGCAACGTGTCTGTCTGGCTGCCTGGGAAAACCCTGCGCTTTATAATCACCTCGGCCAGCACAGATCAACACCACTTCCTCGCCTCCCTCCAAACACTATGGTAATAAATCTGTGCTCAAAATGTACAGTTTGTGTTAAGAGCTGGATGCAAAAACAAAAAGCTCAGCACTAACAGGCTCAAGTTATAAATGCCACCCAGTTCTTTCTGTGATTCATCATTAGGTGATGTGAGGCTCCGTGTGTGTTTGTAAAGCTGCTCTTGAGGAGAGTGATGGAATGATTGTCTGGAGTTTGTAAAGTTGGTAACAAAGCAGAAAAACAGCATCCAAGGTTTCAGGCTCATGGGTTGCCAGAGAAGGTACATGTATAACATGTATAAAATGTTTGGTTTTCTGCCAAAAACTGATGTTGCTGATGTTTTCCAACTAGCCTATAGATGTTGGGTTTATCATCAAACACAGATGTGGACTAGATTCTTGATATCCCTTCACAATAAACAAAAAAATTGTCTGAAAGTCGAAAAACTTGTGCAAAAATGCAAAGTCAACGATGCATTGGCATTTTGTTTTCAGTAAATCTGGGTTGCTTTTGGGCTCATTATCCTGTTGGGAGACCAGGCTTTCTGACGCTGGCAGGTTTGGTTGCCTTGGCTATCTTTAAACTCCACTGCACCCTGCCAAGATTTAAAGTTCCCCATACAAGATGTAGTCAAGCTGCCACCAAACAGAACCACCAATCCCTGTAGGTATGGTGTTCTTCTCTTTGAAAGCTTTTTTTTTTATCTCAATGACATGTGAAGGTGACGTGGCTTTCCAACAAAGCTCCAGTTTTGTCCACTTATTTCAAAAGACATTCTTCCCAAAGCTTTGGGTTATTTTGGTAAAAAAAAAAAATGGACCCCTGCTGTGTCTGCTTCCATTTTATGGTTAAAATGTGAAGGATGTGATCATAAAGTGGCATAACCTTAACCATTCAACTCAAATGGTTTTGAAGAACCTCCTTAAGTCGACATTCTGGGAGGTCAGCTACTGCCCCATGAACCGATAGGGCAAAATTGGCCTTGAAGCGTTTTCCCTGAACATGGGCGTCTTCATTCTGAGCTCCTCAGGTCCATTTTAAGTGTAGCACACTCCATGATACCCAACCACCCAATAGCAGGTTTAAATAAGCTGATGTGATGCTAATTAAGATTAAATACTTAATTGGAAACATGACTATAATGAAGGATTAGGTGTTGCATTAGGGGTACCAACACATTGAACTACTTAGGCCTAATCTTAAAGACTAAACAACAAAGCATGTATTTTTACTATGTACGTGATTAAATCTCTTTTCAACAGAAATGAAGCACCTTTTCAATGAGCTGTAAAGTAAGTAAGTAAGTAAAAGTTTATTTATATAGCGCCTTTCACAGATATAAATCACAAAGCACTGTACAACATGATAAAGATCAGGGCAAATACCTCTAACCAATGAAAAACATCTGAAAAACAATAGCTAATAAAGATACCAATACACTTGTTCAAAGGTGGTCTGGCTGGGTAATCGCAACAAATTCAGTTCATCCAATAAAATGTCCACTAAATACTGCAAATCAAATGTCACATGCCTTTACTTCAAGATCCAGTTGTGGTTTCATTTCATGGAACTAGCTAAAGATGGAGATGCTTCCACAACAAGACTTCCTACCTTCAGACAAGTCGTTTTCGCTCTGTCGCTGAACACAACTCATTCAGCGGGTTTATCGAACCACGCACAGACATCTCCTCTGTGATGGAAACAGCCTCGTGTTTCCTGTACAACACCGTCAGTGACAGCTACACACGACTTCACCATTCCGCTGACATCTGCTTGATACACAAGGCGCTACAACAGGCAGCTGTACATTTGAAGGGGATCCGAAGAAATAAGTGAACACAATTTTTGTTCTAGTTGAGTTGACAAAGTGCCATGCTCTGTGTTCCTCTGTCCCCAGCCTCCTCCCTATTCCTAGTCAATCTTATTTTAGTCCTCCTCATCCATCTAGTTATTAGTTGTTTATTTTGGCCCTCAGTCTTCAGGTTTAGTTTTATCCGTGTTTTATAGGTTAAGGTTTTTTTGCCATCCTGTTTCTTCTCATTTAGGTTATTGAATGCACCTGCCTTCACTCCAGATCTCACTCCTCACACCTGTCACCTGTTTCCCTGATTGTTTCCCTCTGTGTATATAACCCTGTCTGTGTCTTTCAGTGTCATTGGTTCATTGTAATTGTCAGCATGTTCTGTCCTCCTCCAGTTACCCTAGTTCGTGCTCATGAGTGAGCTTCTGTTTGTTCGTTCTGCCAGTTTGATATTAAGTCATGTATGCTTTGTGCCTCTGGACTTTGGCGCATCCGCCTTTAAAATAAAGGAAGTATTCTCTCAAACCTCTCCTGCCTTGAGTCGTTCTGGGGATTCTGCATCTTGGGTCCAAACCTCCTGCTCTCACTGTGACACACAGTGACTTTTAAAAAGATTTTTATTACTTGTGAACGTCAAAAAGAGGAGTGAAAATGTAAACTCATTACGAAAAGCAACAGATAGCAGTTATCGTCGTCATTTTTAGATGCTTGTGTGTTTAGCAGCTAAAACCTGAAATAATGATCTTGTTTCTCTTTTATATAATTGTCCCAAGGAGCTTTGGCCCTTTATTTATACTGTGCAGATATCATACATATACTTGAGCCTGTTTTAGCAGATGCACCATCTCCACATTGGCTTTTTTCATAGCCAGCATAATATTTCATGAACATTATAGGCTTTTATTTCATTTCAAATATGTACTGGAGTAGTTAAAACCTTGAGTGTTGGGACAGGAGGAGTCTTTGCCTCAAAAAGTGGAGTTCAAGTTGCTTTATGTGAAGATGGAAAGAGTGATGGAGCAGATCAGGGCTTTGTCTGTAATGTGAAGGAGCTGGGCCAAAAGGCAGAAAGTTGGTCTATCTACGTTCCAACCCTTATCTATCTGTGGTGCTTCTGTTGTTAGATCTGATGGCAGCCTTTGACACAGTTGACCACGCGATTCTACTTGATCGCTTAAGGTTGGTTTATGCTTGACGCGTCCGCACGGCTCCGCGAGGCGAAATTGCATCATTTTAATAACCACGCCCCTCCACCGCGCCTCCGCACGGCCCAAAATTTCCGCAACGCGCACCTAGGAAAATTTCTAACCACGCGGACAGTCGGACGCGGAAAAACATGGCGGACCGGCAAGAACTAGTATGGCAGAGGTTCGTAAATACAGACATTTGTATGATTCAGCTCTCAGAGATCACCGTGATCAACATGTTAATAATTCTTGGAGAGAAATTGCTCGCACTGTCGGAAAAGACGCTGGAATGCCATGTTGTAAACAACAGTTTTTACTTCTACTATGGTGTAGTGTTGGATGCATCATTCATGCCATGTAGAGCTCCATGCTGCCCCGTTCAGTTTGGGAGAATATTGGCTCACCGCAGAGACGAGCCTCACGAACCATAAACGCTGCAAGTTGTGAAGCACGTTCCATCCGCGAGCCGCATCACCAAGCGGAAAGTGAATGCGTCAAGCATAAACCAAGCTTTAGAACGATGGGTTGGGATCAAAGGGTCTGCTCTGGATTGGTTTACATCGTATCTCCACAACAGGACATTCTGTGTTAAACTGGGTGATGTTTTTTCTTCTTGGGAGGGGCTCCGCTGGGGGGTCCCGCAGGGATCGATCCTTGGTCCTGTTTTGTTTGCAATTTATCTGCTTCCCCTGGGGTCAGTCTTTCATAAACGTGGCCTATCATTCCATCCCTATGCTGACGATTGCCAGATTTACTCTCCATTGTGTCAGGAGAAAGGTTATCCAGTCCTTTGTGTCCTGTCTTAATGAGGTAAAGTCTTGGTTAATGGCCAACTTTCTGCATCTGAATGAGGGAAAGACAGAACTAATTGTTTTTCACCCCAATAGCAGGGCTGTGGGTCGTTATGTTGATCTTGGCTCTCTTTCTCCCTATTCAAAACCAGTTGTCACCAGTTTGGGGGTGAAAATTGATGCTGGACTTAAATTTAATGCTCACATCAATTCTGTGATCCGGTCCAGTTTCTTTCACCTGAGACGCCTTGCAAAAATCAAGCCTATGCTGTCAAGAGCCCACCTGGAGCTGGTACTCCATGCTTTTGTAATTTCTAGGCTTGATCACTGCAACTCTCTATATGCAGGGTTGTGTCAGTCATCAATGCGTCACTTACAGGTTGTGCAGAACAGCACAGCCAGGTTCCTGACTGGGACCAGGAAACGGGACCACATCAGTCTGGTTCTGGCATGCCTGCACTGGCTTCTGGTTTGTTATCGTTCACACTTTAAACTCCTCGTCTTTGTTTACAATTTTTTCCAGGGTGGTGCTCCCCCCTATCTAGCCACACTCCTGAACAGACATTCCCCATCACGCGCTCTGCACTCCTGACCAAAGCCTGCTCGCTGTCCCTTGTTCTAAGTGCCGTACTCGCGGGGACCGGGCTTTCTCAGTCCTAGCACCGTCACTCTGGAACCAGTTGCCACCCTCAGTTAGGCTGTCCCCATCTCTGCCAGTCTTTGAGTCGCCTAAAAACCCACCTCCTCCGCTTGGCATTCCCTGAACATGTTTGAATTTGGCCCTTTTTTATGTTGATTTTCTTTCCCTGTTTTCATTGGTCTCTCTATCCCTTGTTTTACCCATTTGTCTTCTACTAGAATGTTTTACCTGCTTTTATTTTCGATTTATTCATCATATTTAACTTTTCTCATGTACCATGTTCAGCGCCTTGGGCTTCCTGACAGGGTCGCGGAAGGGGCTTTATAAATAAAGCTTTGATTGATTGAAAACACTACGTCTACGATGAAAATACTATGTCTATGAGGAAAACACTACATCTATGAGGAAACAACGTCTATAAGGAAAACACTATGTCTATGAGGAAAATACTATGTCTATGAGGAAAATACTATGTCTATGAGGAAAACACTACATCTATGAGGAAAACACAATTCTATGTGAAAAATACTATGTCTATGAGGAAAATACTACGTCTATGAGGAAAACACTGTCTGAGGAAAATACTATGTCTATGAGGAAAACACTACATCTACGATGAAAACGCATACGTTTATAATGAAAATGCGTTGCTTTGTTTCCATGTGGGAGTAAAAAAAAAGTCAAAAATACCAGACGGTTGTAATGATTTCTGGAAATATTGTCTTTTTTCTTATGTGAAGGATACATTTAAAGAGAAGCTTGAAGATTTGCTGCCTCCCAGCAAATGAAAGCGTCATAAGAAAAGGAAAAAAAACATACACACATTACTCCTAGCTGCAATGACAAATGAGACGGGCACAGCGTGCGCTATAAATACATTTCTCCTGGAGAAAAGGAGCTAGCTGGCGCTGTAGCTCTCCTGCAACACAAAGCCTCTGGAAATCCTCCCAATTAAGCCTTGCCTTGCCTTTCCCTGCGCCTGAACTTAGAGCAAGGGAGAGAGAGAGACGCATAATGGCTAAGCACAAATCACGGTGAGAGTATTGAAAAAGCTGCCAGTTAGCTGTGTAATATTACCACTGCTGAAATGCTTCAGCCTTTAGCCCTTTTCAATTGGAAGGCCTGATAGTGAGCGTGCAATGGGTATTCTGGATAAGTGAATTACAACAGTGATGAAACTTTTTAGTCCTTTCTCAAAGACTAGAATGAAGGGACATATCACTGCAATCCAATAGGGAAGGTTAATTGACTTCAGAAATAAAACTAAATAATGAAATGATCAGATTGTCTTGTGAACTCTAAGTTTGTTGGGTTTTTTATGCCCCTGACTCGGCACATTAAACTGTTTGATGCAGGAGTAAATGCAGAAACCCAAATTTAGAAATAAAAAAGACCAATAAGTATAGTGAATTGTTAGATTTATTCATCCAGTTGCTGCACATCTGAAACACTCTTATGGATTTAAACTATTACCCTTTACTGTTTTAGTTTTACTGCAAGAGGCTGAATTATTACTTTCTTCCACTAAATACCTTGTGAGTCACTGGAATTGCACTAATGTTATTTGACATCTGATTTAAGCTGCAGCAAGATATCTCTGCATGTTCTATGTTTCTGTGTGAGTTAACAAAATATTTAACACCAAACCATTCAAATGAATTCTTTACTTTTTGCCTTAAGCTGTTTATCTTTATTTTGTTGACAGCGCTGATCTTAAAGGTATACGGAGCAAGTCACTTCTGCATCATGGGTCCCCGGAAGAACGAAAAAATTAATGCAAGTCAATGGGGCTAAAAACGCTATTTTCTAACTCTACTTGTTTTGTGCATGAATTTCACATATGATCTCCGTGAATTTTAAAGACACATTTTGATACCAAGAACATGCTTATTTTCAAACGGGGGAACAATATTTTAGGTTTTGTGTGAAAATAAGTCCAGGACTACAAATGCGCTTCACGAAAGTGACGTCATCGAAACCAGACACAGAGAAAACTGAGGGAAAATGGCAGTAAGTTCAGCAAACTTATGATGCTTTTGTCTAAAGCGACTTACAGGAGGAAAGAACCACCATAAATCTGGTCATTTGGTAAGTAGCAGCTACTTTGGGGATAGGAGATTATATATGTGGTGACTTGCCGATTTCTAATTTTTAGTCATGCTAATTACAAACATTTACAAGCTGATAAATCTCAAAGTACATGACTGGCGTGGTCGAACCACCCATCATTACTTTTCATTTAAATTGCAGTACAACATGTGTGTGATCCAGAAGGTAAGGCAAAGCGAATTAGAAAATAGCGTTTTTAGCCCCGTTGACATGCATTCATTTTTTTGTTCTTCCGGGGACCCACGGCGCGGAAGTGACTTAGGCTCTCTATAGCGGAGGATGTTTTTCTTTCGGGTGGATCATCTGAACCATTGGTCTGCATAACTGTCAATCATTCTGGTGAACCATTCACGCAAGGCCATCATTGTACCTGCTCGTTGCTGGGTAGTTTTCGTTTTCACTTCCTGCAGAAAGTGAAGGTTGGGCTCCCCACAGATGCCTCTGTCGCTGGATTTCTGCTCAACAGGTAAGCTTAAGTTCAGCATGCTATTTAGAGAAAATCATTTCAGATTACTGCTAGAAGAAGTTAGCTGCTAGCCTAGTGAACTAGACCAAATTCTTGCTTTGCAAAGTTTGGTCAAGGAACGCGCCATTGGAACCTCCACAGCCCCTAGCAGCATTCTGGCAGGCCAATCACAGCTCTCTAGATGGGTTTCAAACATCTAGAGAGCTGTGATTGGTCCATAATGGTGGGCAAATCATAGCGCTCTATCTGCTTTGTGAACCAATCACAGCACTTTATTCACTTTGTGGGCCAACCAGGGCCCTCTATTTGTCCGATGGGTGGGATGATGCAAGAGTGGAACAAGATGGCGACAGCTAGTTTGAAATGGCTTTTACATCAATTCTGGGCTATTTGGACTTGGGCTTTATTAGAATCAGGAGCAGATAGATGTATTTAAGTTATTTCTTTCGAAAAAAGGATGTTTTTTTGCCTTATTCAACAGCAGACCGCCTCATTTACAGACATCCGTTGCAGTGAATATGTCACGTTGTTCATTGTCCACTAGTGGAGACCCTTTGAAAGACAATGTTAGAATCCGCCCCACGACCGAGAGCCATCAATGAAGCATTGCCAGACTAAATAATACATTTATTTAGTCTGGCTTGCCAGCCTAGTTAGCTGCAGCTGCTACAACAGAGCGTGCACAAGGATAACTGGGCCTTCTCTCTCATGCACATTTTTTTAAATCGTAGAGAGGGCGGTTATTTCCTGAAATTCAGAAACTTCCTCCACCATACCTTTAATTCAACTGATTATGAAATAATTCATGAGTTTGTAGCAATAAAAAAAATCCAAACCTAATTTCTTTACATTGAGTTTATTTTACAGGATTAGGGCATTACAGTCATTCTGAGCAAAAGTTCTCCAGGTTAAAGAGCATTTGGGAGTTCTAGGGTCTACATTGTTTTTCACATTATCTCAAGATTTTCAATAATTATGAATTATAAATGTTTATGAACTGTTCAGCTGTATTTACCCATATTTTTACAGAATGCGGTTTTTATTCTTATTCGATTCACTCAACTTTTTATTTAAAAGGCTTCTCTGTTTGTAATCAGGTTATGGCAGCAATAGTGTTGATTTTTTTAAAAGTCAGGAAAAGAAACTTGAGAAGAGAAAAAAACGAGATGTGTTAGGGTGGTGAAACCTGAATTTTTACGGGATCCATCTAACTTTACTTGGGAAACTAAAAACCTATTTTTTTTTGGATAAAAGTAGAACATTTAATTAATATAAACGACAAAAGTTTCCGTTCAGGAGTTATGCTGAGCACAACAACTATGTTACATAAAGATGCGTTACACCAACACGAGACAACACTGCTAGAGTGAGCACCGCAAAATTATATAATGATGACTTCATTTAAGGTTTTGCAAGTTTTGTTTGGTTATTATTAAAACCTTTAAAGGCTTCTCATTGAAATGAGTAAACTATTCTCCAAATGACAAGAATATAAATAAAAAAAAATCTGGTTATTATTACAGAAAGTGAAAGTTTCTAAATATTTGTTTAAAGTACATCCTCTGACTACAGATAACTACAGCTTAGATTTTTTAATTTGGGTAAAAAAAACACATGTATATGTTTTTTGCTGATTTGTATTTAAACAATTTTGTGAAATTAAATCATCCCAAAAGTCTCGTCAGATTCAGTTAACCTTGTAGTTTTTGTTTGGCATGTGCTTTTAGTTACCTTATAAAACCAACACCTTTTGAAAAATCTATTTTAAATCATTCTTACAAATCCTAAATTAAAAACTTTGAAAATAAATGTAATTAAAGCATAATTTCCCTGAATAACAATAGGTTTAGATTGACTGAATAAAATACTAAAGAGCAAGAGCAATGTCCGTACACCGGGTCTCAGGAGATAAGGCCTAATACAAGAGACTTTACATGCTTTCCTTGATATATGCCCACTTAAATTACTCAAATATCAGAGACATTAAACTCCAGATAATTTAAGTGTAACAGTTGGTGGGTTTTTCACAACTATACTTAAACCCATGTTTTGAAGCCAAACCTCATTAGACATTTCCACACCCTGCTGCATCATGGGCTTTGTAGTTTTTGTCAGGGTGAAATAAAAATATCATAATTAGGTTTAATGAACGGATGCGGTCAGAATTTCTCTAAAAATTGTTAAATATTAAATATTCATGATTTTAAAGACCCCACATAATCCCTTTTAATTGTATTAATTGTAAACAGGAGTCTGATTATTTAGTTTATTTGTTGCTAAACAGGAACTAAACACTCATTCTCATCACAGTAAATTACCAAAATATTAGTCTGACAAAATGGGTTCACAGAGCCCATAAGCTACAAGCAGTCTCTTATGACAGGTTCTTCCTCAGAAAAAAAAACTCCAGGGGAGGAAATGTCACTCAGTGTTCCTAATTAGGACGAGAAGAGCTTTAAAAAGCTGGATTTTCTCCAGATAAAAACACCTTCAAACAACTGAGGCTACAGTCTGAGCATTTTTCCTCAGGCAGACGCCCACTCACAAAGTGTCAGCAGAGGAGGAAAGCAGCAGAGTGTGAGCCACCTGGGGCAAACACTTCAAAAGGGGTCCCACAAGCTGGGTTTGTGACACAGAAAACAAGGCCTGTGTACGCACTTAGCAAATGTGCACAGGTGGTTCAGAAAATGACGGTACAATGGAGCAATTTTACAGCAGCTTTGAGGCATGAGAGCACAAATGATGGCAGAAAATTGGAAAAGAAACCCCCAAAGTACGGTATCTAGGAATAGACTAAATGTTATATGAGACTGATGAAAGTGGTGAGACCTGTCCCAACACAGCGAGGACCACTAATACACTCGTAAAGTAGTAAAGCATGTGTACCTAAAACATAAAACTCTTGGTTTAGAGCAGCCAGGTGTAATTATGGCTATTAAACACCTCTGTGATTGAAATAAATGAGTGGGTTTTACAAAACTAAATGACCTTACTCTCACTTTTGAAATGTCTTCACTGGAAACGAACAACTGGTAATGCAGCTGCAGGACATTCAAGCTGCTAAAGATCACGCTCTAAACAAAATATAGAAGCATTTGGGCAACACGACTAGATGGAGAAACAGCCATCAACTTGAGTCAAAGACTGACTAATGAATAAATGATGAATAAATATCTGTTTCGAAACCCAGCTCTGTCAGAAAAGACACTTTACCCTCCTTACCTGCTGGTGCGAAGGGAGGGACTGGTGGCACCGATACGGTCAGTGTGCTGTAGCTGTGGCTACGATGTGGCTCATCACCATCAGTGTGTGAATGGTCGAACTGTAATGCGCTTTGCAGTCCCTGACTCACAAAAGCGCTAACAGATGGGCAATGTTTATAACTGGTTTAATTCTGACCAGCTTGATGAGCTAACAGCTAGTCTGGAGGGGTTTGCAGACACTGTGAATTGTATAGAATGAACTAGCAGAGCATCTGGTAGTTTTTTTTTCTTTTTACTTTTCAGGAAGGAGGTCCTGCCTGAGGGGTTTAAGTATCTCAAGATCTTGTTCACAAGTGAGGGAAAGATGGATTGGGACACTGCTGGGTGGATTGGTGCTGCAACTGCAGTGACGCAGGCGTTAGGTGTACCCGGCTGTTGCGGTGAAGAGAGAGCTGAGCTGGAAGATGCAGCTCTTGATTTACCAGTCGATCTACATTACTACCTTCACCTAAGGTCACGAGCTTTGGGTAGAGACTGCAAGAACGACATGATGGATACAAGCAGCCAAAATGAGTTTTCTCTGCAGGGTGGCTGGGCTCTCCCTTAGAGATAGTGTGAGAAGCTCGGTGATCGGGGAGGAGGTTAGAGTAGACCCGCTGCTCCTCCACATCAAGGGGAGCCAGTTGAGGTGGCTCGAAGATCTAGTTAGGATGCCTGCTGGACGCGTGATTTGTAATTGTAGGATGTCCAAGGAAAGTTCTGCATTTCTCGCCTCTGATTGGCTGCAAGGCGATTGGTTGTTTGATATAACAGCAAACTAAATCCCCTCGCTGCATGATTCTTATGTCTGTAGCTCATCAGCACCAGCAGGCGAATGCATGTGTGAATGAACAGCGCGTTGTAAAGTACCTTGAGGGGGTTTTACGACTCTAGCATCGACATATATACTCTAGGAGGAGCTATATAAATAAAGGTCATTTACTGTGTGATGCAAAAACCATGGTGATGTACAGGTTTGTAAAATAATATTTGTTGAAATAGTTACCAAATGTTTGAGGCAGGAGTTCCTATGAGAGTAGAAAACACTCCATTATATTTTTTATGGTCAGTTCTGCCGAAGCCAGGACTATAGGTCTACAGGGTTACAGTTTGCATGGAGCAGGAAAACATCTAAAACATGCAGCACAGCAGCTCCTGAGGGCCCCACTGGTTGTAGAGCATCATAATGTACCATTATATCCTGTAAGCTTATGCTTCCATCAACATGAGAAAAAAAAAACACAATTATTGCCAACCTAATAAAACTCCTATTTAAACTAAAACTGCTGCGCACCAAACACCTAAACAAACAGTGGAACGTTCACAGAAAGCTGACAAGAATTAATCAACCAAATTCAAAAAGGAAAAGAAAAACATTCTGCTTATTTGCATCGGACGCTGCCGCAGCATTGTGGGAAAACGAAGTTTAAAGTTCTGCAGTTGCTTTTAAAGTCGAATAGAATGTTGCTCTAACAAAGAAGGCTTTTGGTGCAGCTTCACTACTATCAAAGCTACAGATTGTGGAGCACATTGCAGTTCCAGGATCTCAGTTGTGGAGGTTTGTGATCAAGCAGCTCTCCTACGCTGCAGTGGCGGCTGTCAGTCCAGCAGGCAGACAGCTTTGTCATTTAACAGGACAATACGCAGATTGTCGCATCAAGTGTGCCAAACACCCAAACATCTGTTGTTTTAAAGAAATAATGAGAAATGCATGTTATTATTATTTTTAAATACATCATTTGAAAGTTTATTCAGACGTCATGTCAGTAGTGAACTGGAAACAATATGGTTGGAAACCCAAAGTTACAGCAATCAAGAACAATGACTGATGCAACAGGAGTTAGTTGGATTTACACTCCAGATGCTTTTTTTTTACCAATAAGCTAAAAATCCTGCTCAGTTCAAATCTCGAAGCCCTTTTTTGTTTCTTATAAATGCCACTTAATCTAAAAAGTGTGTTAATACAAAAGCAGTCATCATCAGATCGCATACAAAACACCAGAAACACAATAAAATCATATATACATACCTCTGTACATAGTGGGAATAGGAACAATGGACATATGGGTGATGTTTCATTGGTCTGAGCTCCAGCTAATGTCATGATAAAACTGCTGAGCGACAGTTTGGTCTACAAAATCTCAACGACAAGTCGTCGGTGGATTCTGCTCTGTGATGCAGATGGCATCGCTGTCCACTCAAAGGGGTGGGGGGAAGACAGGGAAGGAGTTAAATGATAAGAGGAGGCGGGCTGCTGTGAGGTATTCATCTCGTCAAGCCAGGATGGGGAGTGGGGAATGTGTGGGTGAAAACAACGCATTTCTTCTGAGAACATTTACTCTGGATGTTTTTGTTTTGTTGTCAGCGTGCTGTTGGGTCCTGCTGTCAGTGTCTTTGTTTACTGTACAATTCCTGAATCGATGGAGGTCTGCTTCCTGGTGGTCTTGGGTGGAGGCGGGGGAGGGGTCTTGCTGGGAAGAGGAGGAGGAATGTGCTGCAAAAAGACAGAAGAAAGAAGGAAAATCATGAAATCGTCACACTGACTTCACCTAAAAGGTTCAAATCTGCAGTCTTGTTAAGCAAGAGGCGTTTTACAGCACAAGCAAACAATTATGACAGTATCAAACTCTGAGTCTACCTGCTATCTGTAACTTCACTTAATCTATTTTAACTGCAGTCACTTTTTGAAATGTGCCACTTTGCAATAAATAGCAATCATCAATCAAGTCCCAACATCTTGATTCACCATGGCAACCATAGGAGAAAAACAAAACCTGTCGCCGAAGCAGGAAGTCAGCTGTGGAAGAATATGGTCAAGTGTGTTAGAAAATAAAGGAATGCTGAAGTGCAGGCCTGACTGCACTGATTTAAAATGTACCTGAACTTCCATTTATGGCATTAAAATGAAAAAGTGGCAGATTAAAGAAAAGAGTTTCACTGATCACAAAAAACTTTAAAACAAAGTAAAAAATATAATTTTGTCGTTTCATAAATTACATAAATATGAAATCAGAGGCTTCTTCAACCAGTCCTGCTGTACCAATTTACTGCTAGTCCCTTAATTCTCAAAAGGTCTGCATTTTTATTCATTTTAACCAAATTAGAGTCAAAGACGTGTGGACCACAAGACACAAGAACAGGTAAAACACAGGTTTTAAAAGAGAATAACTCAGTTGTCCCCAGACAGCAATAAAAGGCACGCTTGTGTGTGATGACTGATCATTTAAATGACAACAAGAGCTGATCTCCCAATAAAGGGCATTATGACATCATTCTATATTAATGTTTATTTATTTGGCAGAAGCTTTTACCCAAAGCGACGTACAATTTTTAACCTATAGAGCATGTTGTGATCTGTGGGGGGAACCCAGAGGAAGCCCACGCATGCATGGGGACAACGTGCAACTCCACGCAGAAAGGCCGCAGCTGAGATTCAAACCTGCAACCTTCATGCTGCGAGGCAACAGTGCTAACAACTGTGCCACCATGCATTCTGATGGATATAAATTAATTGTTTGTAATAATGAAACTCATGTAAGACAGCTGCTTCAGGTGAGATGGGACCAGTATAAACCTACCTTAGTTACCACGGTGATAAATTCACACACCTCTCCATAAAAAGGAAAACACAAACTTCCCATTGATTCAGGATTACTTTCCTTAGTTTTAACATTTCAGGAATACCCCTCTGGTTGCTGCCTTTTCATTCTTTTCACAGCGATCTAAATTACCTTAAATGACCCAAAAATCTACTAAACCAACTACGCAGTATAGAAGTTAGCTTATGACTTAATTATAATTAAATATCAACTCAAGTACATGGGCGACACACCCATGGGGGATGTGGGTTTCAACACCCACACTTTTCCAGCCGTTTTGCTCACCTCCACACCAGTCTGGTTTCTCTATGTCGCACTCACTCTGTTTGCCTCATCTCCTTCTTCCCCTCCCTCCCGTTTCTCCCCGAAACCCGACATCGGCTGTCGGGCTTCAAGGAGAAACAGGAGAGGAAAGGAGGGAAGAGCCCGACGGGAGGGAAGAGCTGTCGAGCTCGCTGCGTCCGGCCCACGGTACATTCTCAAAGTGGCGCAACAAAAACATTATTATTAATCGTTCATATCTGTTTAAATCATCTGGTACTCGGTCTTTTAATCGTTCCTGACGAGCTCCGCTCATCTTGTGCTGAGGTGATTTCACCTCACTGACGCAGCATCGAAACGCGCACTCCGCTTTGCGGTTAGGAGATCCCTTTGATCTGCTTATAGTTCAAAAGTAACTGATGAGGTGAAAAAGTAAGAATCCAGGCAGCTGTTTTTCTGGAGAGTTTAGAGGAGATGCAGGAAGATGAGAGACAGACAGACAGACAGACAGGAAAATAGTTAAATAAAAATAAGAAAACAAAACAGTAAAATGTAGGTAGATGTATCTCCACTACAGCGTTTTACCTGTATAAAACAATAAGTTATACACATGTAATAATTATATATTTGATACAATTCAGATCACCTTAAAAACTCAGACTTACCCAGGGCCGTTTCAAGGCATTTTGGGGGCCATTGGCCAAGGCAAAACAACACCCCCCACCCCTATAAAGGTTGGTTTATGCTTGACGCGTCCGCGAAATTGCGTCATTTTAACAACCACGCCCCTCCACCGCGCCTTCGCACGGCCCAAACTTTCCGCACCGCGCACCTCGGAAAATTTCTAACCACGCGGACGGTCGGACGTGGAAAAACATGGCGGACTGGCAAGAACTAGTATGGCAGGGGTTCGTAAATACAGACATTTGCATGATTCAGCTCTCAGAGATCACCGTGATCAACATGTTAATAATTCTTGGAGAGAAATAGCTCGCACTGTCGGAAAAGACGAGGACGCTGTTAAAAATGTTGGAATGCCATGTTGTAAACAGTAATTTCTACTTCTACTATGGTGTAGTGTTGGATGCATGCCATAGAGCTCCATGCTGCCCCGTTCAGTTTGGGAGAATATTGGCTCACCGCAGAGACGAGCCGCATGAACCATAAACGCTGCAAGTTGTGAAGCACGTTCCATCCGCGAGCCGCATCACCAAGCGGAAAGTGAATGCGTCATGCATAACCCAAGCTTTACTGGGCTCCTCAGAAGCACCTCAGACATTACTGACATGTTTTAATGTTGTCTGACATAAAACAAAATTGTCGGACACGCCGTCTCATCTGCTTCTTTTCTAAACTCACAAAAATCTGTCAGTGACAAAACCATCTGAAAGCCTCTATTTGTGGATTTTCTGAAGCTGTTTTTACAGGACCATAGCGTTTGCAAAACGGGATTTGCTGCGGCACCCTGGGGGGGATTTTGGCATTTATGGTAGCAAAACTGAAGCTAGAATAAACTGCCATCAGGCACCTCTCAAAGGGACGTTGCCCCCCCCCCCCCCCCCCCCCCCGCATGTGACGTACAGGGTCGCGCATTCAGCGTGAGACGGAAGACACATCAGACTGATGGAATTTCTTTTTCAGGACCTTTAGCTTAGATGTTACCTGCTTTTTGTCTCGCTTGACGCCCCGCTCAGCCAGTGTTTTCACCACTCTGTCAAACAGCCGGCCGTCTCTCACCGTCCTCGTAAAAAGGCGACTAATCTGTTCGTCCGCTCGCGTGACCAAAGGCTCCATGGTCTCCACGTCAGTCCAGTTTGCCATGTTGTAGGTGGTTGAAAGATACTAGTGAGAGGCCATGTTTATCTGTGTTTATATCCCTTCCGGCCGGCATTCGGCGCGCAGTATACGTCACTAACGCGACCGCCCTCTTTTGCGGGAGGGCCTCCCACAGTCGCTCCAAAGGGATTAGCGGGGCTGACACGCGTTTAGCCGTCAGAGGCAAGGGGCTCATGCGGCAATATTACTACCAAGCGAGGCGGAACGAATGCCGCAAAATTTGCGCAACGCCATGCCGGCATGGCGCGTTTATAGACATACCATTGCGGTAATATTACGCCGATTTGCCGGCATGGTGTGTCTTTAGATGCTTTAGTTAAATTACTGTAAAATCTAAAATCATATTTACATAAATAAATAAAACAATTATTTTAGATTCATTTTGTTTAAACTGAGCCAAAATGATTTAATTAGTTTGAGTCCACTCTTCACCACTGAACCTTTCTGGTTCAGCAGGAGGCATCAGTGCCAGAGCACAAGAAGGTTCAGAGAGGAATCATGAAGGTTCACAGGTAAGCAATGAAATAAATATAGGTTTAAGCTATTGCAATTTAGTATCAGTTTGTGAATTAATTCAGTTAAAGCAGTCTCTTTCTGTCTGCCAGGTCTCAAATGCCACAGTGTGCCACTTGTAAAAGGAATAATTGAACAGTCCTTCTACACGATAGTTTTTGTTGTCCAACTTTAACGCCAGCTTTGTTAACATTCAGTGACAAATAAAGTTTGTCGGAACCTCCCCGCCTCTACCCGAGTACACCTGTGAGCCGGTGGACTGGGCTAGAACTACAGTTTATTCAGGAGAGTTTCTCCGGACCCCGCCGTTGGATTATTGAAGCCATTCAGGTTGGTTAGGAAACTTCTGAGCCAATAGAATCACTCGCTTTTGATTTTTTAGGGTAGTTTTTTTGTGATTTGGCGTCGGATGGATGCAAGCTAAAACAGCCACGAATCAGCTTTGTGTGATGTTGTGAAGATGGATTACACAAAGGGATTGGATTGTTTTTACTATAACATGGATTATGACCATGAATCAACAAAGGTAAGACTGAATTTACGCTTTTCACATCATGAAATGAGCCGTGGTTTGTTAGCTGCTGGCTCTGTGAATTTTGCACGTAGAGTGCATGAATACTGTTGGAAAGAGAAGAGCCTGGGCTTTATTTTAAACGGCGGATTCTGTGGATAGGATATTGGATTGTCGCTTCTGTGTGTTTTTCTCTAATTGCTTTTTTAGTGTATTTTTACGTCCTTTTGATTTAACAGCTTATTGTTGAATTGGGTGTCGTTGATGGAGAAAACTTGGGTTCTATTTTTTGGAAAATTCGTTCTTCCCGTTCTGCATGTGTGCAGTTTATACATTGCATGTTTTTAAAAGGACTTTGTTACTATGAATTATGCGCGGACCCGTTACTGGATTGAGGTTGAGTTTCAATTTACAGCTGATGACATCCAGAGACAACATCCCCCGCACTTTTGAAAAGCTTGCAACGTGCCTACTCAAGTATATTATAAATTACACACAGACTGCACTGATTTGCAAACAAGTATTTAAATTAAACAATATAGAATATTTTTTAAATAACAATCACTTCCTGCCTGTGTATGTAATAAAAGGAACTCATTTAATTTCATAATTCGTAGAAATATTATTAAAATGCAAGATATTTAAATGCTAATTTGCTCCACATAAATGATCTGCCTAAGGGCCATATCCAAAAACTATCCATCAATGAAGTTAGCTCAAGCAGCAGAAAGCAAGACGTCAGCTTGTGTGTAACTGAAGAGACATCCTGGAGCTGCAGTTTTCAGACGGATTACTGTACTTAACACCATCAAGGTCTCAAAGCACCAGAGTCAATCTTCTGGAGATTGACACACTGCAGAGCACGGTTTGACACACATCTACAGGACGAAGATGTTGGTGTTAGCTTTTGATTTTTGTGCCTTAACTCACGCTGGAGCTAAATAAACACCCTCATTTAAAGAGTAAAGTTTTCAGTTCATTTCTACAGTTAGTTGTAAATAATTGTGGGTCATAAGTGTAATTATAGGATCAATAGCAATTTTCTTTCTGTTTTAAAAATGAAATAAAATCCTATTAGTTAGTTTGACTTAGTTTTAGTTGGAATTAAGATGTTTAGTTGATAAACGTATGCCTATTTTAGACTTAAAGCAGCTAAGTAGCAGAGATTTCTATGGAAATTACAGTTTTTATGCTGTTTCTCTTTGCATGACAACAAATGTACATGCACGGATTTCCCTGAACACAGAATGGACTGAGATTTGATCTTCTTTAGACAATCCCAAATATGCCAGATTCTTTACATTTGTTTAAAATAGACTTTTATTTTTTCTGAAGACGTTTCTCCTTTCTTTGAAATATCTAGTCTAGACTGGTCGGGGTTTCCTTCCCTTAGCATGTCCTTTACCAGAGTCAACAGACCAGGAGTGATGCTCATCAACGCCTTCACCTCTGCCTCCATAAAGGGCCGTAAATGAATACTGTCTGACTCTCAACGTGTGCTCCTGCTCCCTTACTGGCAGTCTGTTGCCACACGGCGTGCCCAGGTTCGGTTTTACGCCCCATCTAGCGGCCGTGATGGCGGATAAATAAGATTAGTTAACAGAGAGTCAAGGCTGAAACGAGAGGACGGCTCGAGTAGAAGTCGAGGAATGTGGAGAGACGAGGCGCTGATTAACAGCTGGAGAGCTTCTGATGAATGTGAGAGGTGAAGTAATCATCCAATCAATCACGTCCAAGCACCAGGCCGGCTGGCGGGACGAGTATAAATAACGGCAGGGTGGACGGGCAGGTACATGCTGCTAACTGACTGATGTCTATACTCTTCTGTGACACGTATCACAAAGCAGGTGGGGGAAAAAACCTAAAATTAGATTGTAAAAATCCTGCAGAGACAAGAACACATGGACACCAAGACAGGATGCATCAGAGTGGAGGAAGCTGACCTAAATGTCAGGAGTGAGAAGCAGATGCTTGTTTCATTACGAGTGCCATGCATCATTAAGGAGTTGCTCTCAGCCCTAATTACAACACCTACTCTTTGATGTGGAGGGGGCGGTGGAGGCGTTGAGGGAGTCGTCAAGTCTTGATGATCAAGCAGGTTGCCGTAATCCGACGTGCTGCCTTTTACCGGCAGCGGAGGAGGGACTTCGCCCTTGTCAGAGCAGCCCATCCCGTTCAGCTCCAGATCTGTGTGAGAAAGGATTCATCAGCGTTTCTGGAGCACCGGGCTCAGAGTCGAAGGATGTCACAAGGACACTCTGAGACAAAGTCCCTGAAACTAACTAAAAACAGAAATCTGGGTCACGGTAACTCCACTAGAAGCTAAAGTCTTACTGGAACCAGTGTGAAGGCTCAAGGAGCTTTTGTTCCTTGGTGCGATGGGTGGGGGCCCAAGTGAGGAGGTGGACGAGTTGGTGGAAGAAGGTCCAGGAGACACGGAGAGACGACGGTCTACCCCTGTCTGGTTGAGAACCTGACTCTTGGGTCTCTGAGGCCGCAGGGGGCTGATCTGTGGGGCAGGGAAAATACTTTTTACAGAGTTGTCAGTGAGAAGAAGTCAGCAAATCAGCACTAAAAGAAACGTTTTCAAGGCGGCAAATAAGTTCAGACTAATGAAATATAGCAGAGAAAAATCAGTTTCACACCTCCAACGGGCCTGTGTGTGTGTGTGTGTGTGTGTGTGTGTGTGTGTGTGTGTGTGTGCGTGCGTGCGTGCGTGCGTGCGTGCGTGTGTGTGTGTGTGTGTGTGTGTGTCCTTCTCGCACACTAAAACAGCTATTTGTATTCCTGAAGGAGAAAGTCATTTGGATAAATGTTGCTGTCGGGATGCAGTGAGTTATTTGTGATTCTGTATAATTGTTTGTATGCATGACTGTGTCTTCACAGCTTTATTATGGCTGGAATTTGAATAAGAAAAGATATGTCCTCAGGGCTATTCCACACTGTAGGCGACATCAACAAACAATTCTGTAATTGGCCAAACACTGGCCACAAGGGAGACAATGGAAACATTCAGGCATGTAATTTTCTCCACAAACTGTAAGAATCATTCATATTAGGGATTAAACAAAAACTGGCCTGATGTTTGTGTTCAAGACTGATTTTTTTATTCTACAAGTGACAATCATTAGGAACTCCCTGGCTCTCTAGTCCTGACCCTTGAGGCAAGAGTTCCCCCTCATAAGCCAGACGGCTCCACCGCTGCCAGGTGCCTCCCTCAAATCCCATTCCTGTCCTTATCGTCATGCTGTTAGCCAGGGAGCACGCCCGCTGGGCATGCAGCGCTCTGTCGTACCTCGCTGCTGCAGCGGACAGAGCAGTGGAGACAGGGCCAGATAAAGACACATCCAAGTGAAGATAGAACAGGTAGAGCAGAGGGAAGCTAGTAGATTTAAAATATGGGAATTTAAATTTCAAACATGCAAAGAAAGATTTCAGGTCAATAACAGTTTTTAAAACGGAATGAGATATTTATGTTTTCCTTTCCTACTGAGAATACCTTCAGCCAATATCATTATTATGGTACAGATACATCACATCTCAAAGGTCCGGTTCACTGAAAAAACATCATCTGTCTTTCATAACTTCATGACAGCGTTTCCAGTCTGGCACACACTCTTTTTACAAGATTGTGAAGAAAGACTGCTCAGCTGTTAGAAGACCGATAATTAGACAGCAGCAGCTGGATGATTTGATCATTAACTGTGGGAATTATCCATTCAGATAACCTGAGATGAAATGAGACAATAGACTGAAACACTGATTAAGAACGTTTTCACTGTCGGTAATGGTCAGCCGACTCTTCTCAGGAACAAACCTATCGGGGGGGGGGGGGGGGGGGGGATATTCACAAACAAAAAAGAATAAAAAAATAAATAAATCAAGGGAATAAAAACATTTAAACTCTACCGTCTCTGAGAGAATGACGGCCTCAGCCGGCTGCATGGTGATCTCTGTCGTCTTCAGCTCTTTGTCAAAGATCTCTTGGTGCTTACTGTTCCTCTTCTCCTTCTTCTTCTCTTTGCGTTCCTTTTCGGGTTCGTCCCGGTCCAGCTTGTCCTGAGACTTGGTGTGCAGTTTCTTTGGTAGAAGAGGCTCTAGGTTAAAACTGTTAGAAAGAAAGAGCAGCGGTCCAGATTTGAGCACGTTTCTGAACTGAACAGTGAATATTTGCATGGTGTTGTTTGAGGTTTAGTGAACCACAGGTTACCCATCGGAGCCTGGCCTGGAGGGGGAGTTGTCAGAGGAGATTGAGGTGACTGAAGCGACTGACAGCGGCCTTTGGGAGGAGGGCATGGTGAAGGAGCGCACGATGGAGGGAGGACGAGATCCCCGCCGATCTAGTGCTGATGGCTGACACCACAGGGAAACAACACGGGGATTAAACCTACTGATTTGTGACTTAACACCTGAAAAAAATAATCATTAAACTTTGCAACAAAATGGCTGCTAAAATAAACACAGTATTTGGCTTTTTGTGGTTTTAGCCCTTTCTGCAGCAGAGATCTGGCAGCAGAAGCTTTCAAAATATCATAATATGTATTCTAAAGGGTAACAAGGCAGTTTTGGATTGCTTTTAGCACCCCCTAGTGTCCTTTTGTAGAACTGAAAGCAAAATGTATCTCCTCGCTAGGGATGGGTACCTTTGACATTTGAATCGATCCGGTACTAATTACCGGTACCTACGAATCGATACCGGTACTTAACGGTACCAATTTTCGATACTTTTGAGTGTTTATTATTTTAATTCTCTTTTATAATTAAATATATATTTTTCTCGAAATATAACAATATTTGATAAATATCATGATAAATAACATACAACTGTTTGTATTTTAACATCGTCCTTGTAGTTTTATAAGCTGATAATTAAACTGAAGCCAGCATCTTTACCGTGAACTAAATTTACTGCGTATCTTCATTCCTTTTGCCGTCTTTTTTCATTTGATTTTTCCTACTGGGAAGTTAGAATTTCCGAGGAGAAAGCGAACACACCATTAGCTGATAACAACGGTGGCAATGGAAGCTAACATATCAAGCTAACGTTATCTTTAACAGTTTAGTTAACTGCTGGAGCAGATTAAAACAATGATGCCTCACACTTAGATCGTTGTCGCTGGTTTCATCTTCACCCATTCACACGTCGCATTTAGTAAAGTGAAGCCAAACTTTACAGCGCGTTCATGTTCTAGTCGGAAATTCGGAGTTCCGAGGAGAAAGCGAACGCACCATTAGCGAAACGGAAGCTAACATATCAAGGTAACGTTATCTTAAACATTTTATTTACCTACAGAGCAGATTAAGATGAGGATGTCTCACTTAGATTGTTGTCTGTCGCTGGTTTCCTCTTCACCCAGTTACCCATCACATTTAGTGAAGTGGACCCAAGCTTTAGGGTGCGTTCTTTCTACCATGCTACTCTGTTTACAACTCGCTCGCAGGGACCGACGACATAACGCTCTTGCGCATGCGCAGCTGTCTTGGCAAGTTCTCGTTATGAAGGACGGGTACCGAAACGAGGCACCGTTTGAAACAACGTGAATCGGTGCTCGGTCGGTACATTGGAATTTGGTCGGTACCTTAAAAAGTACCGAATTCGGTACCCATCCCTACTCCTCGCTGTGCGTTCGTCTTTTCAAAACCTTTTTCTAACAGCTGAAATGTCTCCCAGCTTTTGTTGGTGTCTACAGGGGTGATTCATCACTAAATTAAACAAATCAGCTGTGTTCATGATCTAAAACTTGCAGGAAACGTGCTGGATGCAGACTGCAGCGCCAGGTATGTCAGCTCTGTTTTTTAAAGTTCCAATGGAGTGGCCAGCCACTCAGAAGTTGCAAGTGGAATATTCTGGCCACAGAGGGCGATAGGTGCTGGGTTGCCTATCATTAACCTTGTAAAGGGTCATTTTTAGCACATATTGGCTAAAAAAATGATTTGAAAAATAAAAGTATCCCTTTAACTTCAAGCAAAACCCAAAAGACCACACATTTCTATAGGATAACCATATTATCTGAGCCAGGAAAGGGATGGCTTCTTCCTGATTTGAATGGTGGCCACCCTCTCTCTTTTAACCAGGGGAGCACTCCTTTACTTAGAAGACAAGGCTGAGGGAAATGCTTGGCCAAGCAACAATTAAACCTACAGAAAGGAAAATGGAAGCAGTCCTCAGCAGTGTCTCACAGCAAAGAAGCTGACTTCAGCTAAAAGAACAGGACATATGTGCTCTATAGGAGGATCAAAATCATGAGCTTTTTGTTTTTTATGATTAAGGTTGAGCCAACTATTCTGAAGAGCCATCCCAGCTCTCCCGATGATCAAACTTAGACTCATTTTAAAATAAAGACATTAATAAAACTTTTTTCAACTAAGTGTTAAAAAAGTGATTATTCATGTTTCCCAGGGTTACTCATAAGGCAATCAATGTCATTTTTTAATGCAGTCCCAGTCAGAATCATTCAACCATGACCCAAGTGAAGAGACTGCATTAGCGCCAGACAAACATGTTTAACTAGAGACGATGGAATCTTTAGTGTTTTATTTGTGAAAAATATAATGTCTTTTGTGTTATTAAAGCTGCATCTCTACCCATCTTTTTCTAGCATAAAACATTTTATATGTTTGCTGACTTTTACAATCTTGTAAAAATGTCTTTTTTGCCTCTAAATTTGAAATGAAAATTATCTTCATTTAACCCTTCCACTGTCTTTAAGGGTGACCCCGCGAGGAAAGTTGACCATTGAGCAGGGTTGATGGTTTATCTCTTGGGTCCACGTGGCAGGGGTGAGGAGTGAGCACCACTTCACCCATGCCACGTGGACCTCAAGGGATAAACCATCAATCCTGCTCAATGGTCAACTTTCCTCGCGGTTAAGAAACACTTATAGCCATCAATTAGTAATCATAAAAATCATTGGTCTGAACTCAGTTACTATCGCTTGAACCTTTAGCTCAATATCTGAGTCATGGCCCAGGTTTGTGTTGGCTATGGTCGATTCAATTTGGTGACCATCACGACTCTTAAATAGACCAATGATGACTTTTTGAACGTTTCATCATAATTTGATAAGTAGTTAATTGATACTTTGCAAACCAACAAGCAGGATTGATCAGTCTTTTGTGCGTTCATTCTGTGTATTTCGTCTAATTGCATACTTGGTTGTTTTTTTAACACAGCAAAATAGTTGTTTTTGCCGATGTTTCGACTAACTGTAATTTTCTGCAGAGCTTTGAGGAAGACTATTTGAAATGTGCAGAGATTGATCAGTTATTGGCATAATTTAAAACAGAAAAGTCAAACAAAAACGTGTAGCACTCAGATTGTGTTGGAGATGACATTCAACGTTACCTCTCATCCTGTGGCTGAGTTAGAGCCACTTTAGTGTTTTCTAGTTTAGCTGGTGGCCATATTGAATTGGGTTGACACCAAACGTGAATCAGACAAAGATCCAATCATTACTTTCTGAGTTTCATTTTCCAGTTCACTTTTTAGCATCCAGTGGTTCATGAGACATTTTGCTAACTCTACACACGACTAACACACAGAAAAAAACCTTCTACCAGGGCATGGTAGTAATCTTGAAGGTTTAGTTGGAACAGCTGGACTTCACTTGTTTTCCATGACAACGTTTTGCCTCTCACCCTATAAACTTGACTCCTACTCCCAACCCAAGTTCCAGAGCTAAAGAAATGAGAGGTGAAACGTCTTCAAGGACAACAAACAGAAAAGTCCAGGTGTCCTAACTAAACCTTCAAGATTGGTGGGTGATAATTATTGCCAACTTTAATTGGTAAATCAAAAGCTACTTATAGTGTCATGCGATCACCCGAGACTTCCCTCTAGGACTTCAACAACTTGTAAAATATCACTGAAAAAATAAACCTGATCTATCTTGACTCAAGTGACTCTGTGATGAGTGAGTTTATTGTATTTCATTCAGGATGGTACACAAACTGGACCATTCAATCTTTATTTTATCAGTTACCACTCCTATAAAACAACCTGTCATCGTAAATCACTTCAGTAAACAAAACTGTTAGAATATAGAACAACAACTTGCATTCATAAGTTGTTCCTAAATTAAAAATACGTTCTGAACCTATTGGAAATTCTTGTGTTCTGCCTAAGTCTAGGTTTTGGGTGGTGTCCCGAGGGTATTTCTGAGGGGGGGTGGAGTGACTCATGACAAATAACATGTTTTCATTTTCTAATTATCTATTGCTCGTTAAAATTAAAGATGGCAGCACTATGGAGTAGTATCAGAAAACAGAATGTAAATGGACTGCATCTTCAACTGAGATAAATTCAACAAACAACTTCATAGCTCTGCTTTTTTTTGTTATTTATCACCATCTACCAGAGTAAAATGAAGGCTTTAAATGAAAATACCTCAGGTTGGGGGCTTTTCCCAGTACTTTAAGGTGCAAAATAATAATGTGATTAATGTGATTGATCATGAGACCGTGATTAATTAATCACACAATTTTTTTAATCGCATGACAACACTAGTATTTATATCATGAAAGGATCAGGTAAAAATTTAGACCAAACAAACATATTTACCAGAGTCCTCACTCCATACTGCTTCTCCACCTTTTCCCGTAGCTGTTTGAAGCAGGCCTCCAAGCGGTCGTGGAAAGGCCTGAGTGCCTCTGTGACCTTCTCACCATGGATGCGAACACCTTCAGCGAGATGTGGGATCTGTAAGGGAAAAAAAGAACAGCAGAATCCTTCATCTAATCACCTGAAAAGCGATTAAAAGTTCTCCACATTATTATTCAGCTGCAGGGATTTAAATTAATACTCTGTAGGTCTTTTTCTGAGCTTTATCACAACAAGCTGTGAATGTGCATCACTTTGAGTATATGAACAAAGAACTGATATCAGTAGAATATGTTAGAGTGCTGTTGCCATGACACCCCCCTTCTGCCACAAAAATCACAGCACACATATAAAAACTGCCAGAGAAGAAGTTCAGACTGACTAGAACATCTGTAGGCATGTAGAAGACGTGATGGATGCGTTCTCCACCACTGACGCAAATAATGATGCAGTGCCTCCTTTCATATTCTCTGCTGCCTCTCATGATGTAGGAAGCTGGTGAGTTAGAGAAACCAGGGCACACATAACCACGGTGGCGCAGGTACAAAACAGAATGAAGGTGCGACTGGGGCTGCTGAAAACTGGTAATTAGGAAACCCCCGGTGGCGCAGTCGCTGTCAGCGAGCTTTGCTGACTAAATCTGGAAAAAGGAGGAAGCATCATACGTCAAACACTCAGCAGCTTATGGGAAATGCCTCTCCCCCTGCTCTGTTGGGTGAAATCACAGGTAAAGTTGTTTTTCTTTTGCCACATGGCATCTAGGGCTGTGGTGAGGCAAGTAGTAGCAGGGATTTTCTTTAGCAAAACATTCTCCTGTTGTCTCGGTGAATAAAAAGCAGCTCCTGCTTCAGTCCTTATGAATAAATACAGACGAGAAATAAACTCCATTCAAAGAGATTTACTTTTACATGAACTAATTAAAGTCAGAAAAGTAAACATTTATATTCAGAAACCCAACCCCCGAGCAAAGAAAGCAACAAGCCTAATTCCATGCTGTCGTTCTTTTTTTTTAAACACAGAAACGGTTTCGTTACCTGTTTTGTCGCTACTTTTCCTCTGCGGCTGCAGGCTTCCTCAGGCTGACGCCGATGGTGGCGTCACTTCCTTCTCCGTTTATCCGCGGGCAGCAAGGAAGTTGTCGCCCTCTGCTGCCCGCTCTCCCCTCTCCGACGATGCAGTCCCATGCGCGGTCCAACGTGTAAACTCCATCGTCCCTGTTCATGGTCCCACATCCACGTCTCCTTATCTCAATTGCTTCTTTTATCCATCTTTTGTATTTTTGTTGTTCGGTGGTTACGATCCTTGTGTTGTCCCAGTCCATTATATGGTTTTCGTTCTGACTTCAGTCAACCGTAACAGATCACTGCATAAGAGAAAACCATATAATGGACTGGGACAACACAAGGATCGTAAACACCGAACAACAAAAATACAAAAGATGGATAAAAGAAGCAGTCGAGATAAGGAGACGTGGATGTGGGACCATGAACAGGGACGATGGAGTTTACACGTTGGACCGCGCATGGGACTGCATCGTCGGAGAGGGGAGAGCGGGCAGCAGAGGGCGACAACGTCCTTGCTGCCCGCGGATAAACGGAGAAGGAAGTGACGCCACCATCGGCGTCAGCCTGAGGAAGCCTGCAGCCGCAGGCGAAACGTAGCGAAAAAAACAGGTAACGAAACTGTTTCAGTGTTTTAAAAAGAACGACAGCAGGGAATTAGAACCATGACACAGCATGAACACACCTAAGATGAAGCAACAAGCCTACCTGAAGTTTAAAAAAGGTCTGACATTCCTCACGGCCACATTGCCTATTCTCCTTTCCTCAGAGGGCAAACTGACCCTTTGCTGCAAAAACACCTTTTATGATGCAACCTTTTGTAATAACCTCGGAGAACTCCATGTTTCACTTCCACAGCAGGGCCTGTAAACATGGGAACTAAGATGGTAGCACACATACAGCCCATTTGTGCTGTTTTTGTTGCCAGGTTCTCATCCATGTTAGACACTGAACTAAAAGCATCTTGTGATGGGAAACCTTCGGAGCCAGAATCACAGCAGCTGAAATCCGGTGAGAGTAACTGTGCTGTGCTTCACAAAACCAAAGCACAGAAAGATAAATGAGAAGAGGCTACACACACTCACACCGCGCACGGATTTCCCCTGATATTGAGCACCTTCATCATCGCCGCTGCCGGGACTTCGTGAAGGAGAGAATGGAGAGGAGGAGACTCAGGAGGAAAAGAGGGTAAAGGAAAGGGAAGGAGACATGAGTGGAGAGTGGGAGAAAGATTTAGGGAAAGAAGTTAGAAGGACAAAGTGTGAGGATGGAAAAGCAAAAACAAAAACAGAGTGAAATCTAAGGCTAGATCCACGTCTCCCAGGATACTCACATCTTTTTATAGACCTTAAGATGAGTGAGTGAGACTGAGTGGTGGCATGGCAACAGAGTTCTGCATGGTGGCTGCACGATGATAAGCTCGTTGTGTACAATGCTTAGGGCCAAGGGCAACACACACACACACACACACACACACACACACGCACACACGCACGCACACACTTGCACTCTGGCATGCACATACACACAAGATAACATTTAATTACATATAAAACCTTCATAGGGAGCTTTAACTGTGTTTCAGGTCTCTATGAAGAGAAATGGTTTGAACGCTGGACTCATTGCAATAGTTAATGAACAGAGCACAAATAGCAGGAAAGGTTGAAGGTTTTATCATTTTTATCTAAAACTGAAAAATTTGTAAAAGTTGTTTCAAAAGTGTTTGAGCCAAAAAAAAACTCACCTAACATTTTACTACTTCTTAACTGCAAAATCACAGTTTCCAACAATGTCTGACAAGCTGAGGCTACAGAGGGCCGCCTACCCAGCACAAAACATCAATAAGCTCAAGAAGATGTGTTAAATCAGATTTATAAGAGTTAAAAGCAGACTCCACAAAGTTAAACGTGTAAATGATAAAAACACAAATAACTCAATTAGCTGTTTTATAGATTCAAGTTCAGAATGGGATTTTTTCCTCATCATTCCCCAAACTAACGGTTAGCACGTTTTCCCATTGCCCGATGGCCCCTCACTGATTTACCAAGCACTCCTGCTTCCACCGAAAATAACCACACAGCAGTGAGAAATTACCATATCTATCAAATACATGACTTCATAATGACTTACTGTTCCACCAGCTGATGAATAAAGGACTGAATCTAGTTGATGAAGCAATATTCAGAGCCTTGGGCTTCCCGACAGGGTTGCGGAAGGTGCTTTATAAATAAAGCTTTGATTAATTGATTAATATTGATTTTTAAATAGTTTGACGGAAAAAAAACTGGGGAAATTTTTCTGAGCTTAAAATGTTTTGGGTCTAGTGTTTAGTGACAAGTCAACCAGGACAATATAAAATCCACTTTATGATTAGGCGCTTGAGTTGTTCCCAAGGTTTGATTTGAGTTTGGACAGCTGACACGTGTAGCAGCGACACCTGAACATAGCAGTCAGGTAATAACCACACAGATCAGAATGAACAGTTATTTTGATTCTTTTAGTCAGAAAAATGTTCATCCACTCGCATACAGGGGCAGGACTTCTATCCTGTACTGTAGCCAGCTACTAGGAGGCATGTTGATTTCTATTTAATTACCGCATTACAATCCTTTGTTTAGTTCAGTGGTACTCAATTCTGGTCCTGAAGGGCCGGTATCCAGCACGCTTTAATTTTAACTCTGTTTCAACACACCTGATTTCAATAAGCAGGTGATTAACAGGCTTTTGCAGAGCCCGATGTACTGCTGCACAGGTGATTCAACCACTGAATCAAGTGTGTTGGACTAGAGCAGGGGCAGGCAACCCTGTTCCGGTCTCCACGCGACTGGTGTACTTTTTGGAGAAGTCGGGTTTTGTTGCCCTGAGTCAGTGCAGGTTTCGTCGGGGAAGGTCCATGATGCCCACGATGAACATTGCCCCACTGGATTTGGATGTTCGGAGGGCGTTGGCGACAGTGTTGGGCAAGTTACTTCAAAACTGTAATGCATTATTTATTACTTGTTGCCCTCATTTTAAAGTAATTCATTACATTACAATAAAATGTAAGGCATTACACTACTTTTGCATTACTTTAAGTTACTTTCACCAAAACAACTTCAATATGAATCTGGTAATCTGACACTCAGTGAGCTCATGACATATAAGTGGAAGGTGATGTGGTGTCTGAGCTAGGATTGCTGTTAAAAACAGTCAGATATGATAACAGTGCTTTAAAATGATTGTTTACTAAATAAAAGCAACAACAATCTGTACTCTCAGCACGCTGCCATCTCATATTAACTGAGCAGGAAGTGAGGTGGTGGGGGCTCCAAGCCTATATTTGCCTTGGTCCCCAAATGCCTTGATACGGCCCTGGATGTGGGACTGACTTCTGGGGTGATCTGATTCTATCACGTATAAATATTAAATGCTTATGTATATTATTGCTTTTCACTGGTAAAAATGTGTATTGGGGATAAATCTACCTATTTTTTTCTTTTCAAGCACTTTGTTTTGTTTTCTTGATTTTATGTGAATAATTTCCTGCCCTTTCTCTCTCTAACCTTCCTGCATGCTGCATGTTTTCTCCGTCTTCCAGAAAAACTGTTCCCTAGATTTCCTACTTTCTAATTAATCAGCCAAAAGGGATCTACCGAACGCAAAAAAATCTTAATATGCGCTGCGCTCCAGCAGCAATGAGTTGAAATCACCGGGGCACAGATTATGAACTCAGCTGAAAAGTACATGAAGTACCAGAGAATATGGGCTGATATAAATGACCGCAAACGAATTACTTTGTTTTGGTGGAGCGATTTTGTGAATATAATAGCGGCTGCGTGCAGGACGCAGCTGGAGTATTTGAGCCGTTACCGCTGCGTCCTCTCTGCTCGTAGAATGCCCGCAAAGCTGAGTCCATAAATGACGTCATATATGTGGATACCGGATCTTTTTTCAGGCTTCCCGCAATTTGAATTTTTAGGAAACCCACATCTTGATTCTGGGTCTAAAAATGTATTGCATTTACTGCATTACTGACAATTGTATAGAGTAAATATTACCATTTTCTTTGCCTGTAATGCCTTACATTACCACATTACAGCAAAAAGCAATGTATTACTAGCCTAGTGAACTAGACCAAATTCTTGCTTTGCCAGGCTAATGCATTACAGTAATTCATTACCTTTGTACCGCGTTACTCCCAACACTGGTTGGCGAACAGGGTGGTGGTGCTGGTGGTGTTTTTAGACACAGAGAAGCCGTGTGATATGTTGTGGGCTGATGGGCTCCTGATGTCCCTTTCCAAAGTGGGGGTAACGAGGAAATATGTCGAGCTGGATAGGTTTTTTAAGGGGTAGGATGATCCAGGTGAGGGTGGGTTCCACTCTTTCGGAGTTGGTTGAGGTGGACAATGTGGTGCCGCAAGGCAGTGTCATCAGCCCTGTCCTGTTCAATGTCTTAGTTAATGGGATGTTCGTCTCCTTGGGTGGTGGATTTGGTAGGTCTCTGTTTGCCAATGATGCCGCTTTCTGGAAGCGTGGTCGGAACCTTCATTTTGTTTTTCACAAGGTCCAGGAGGGGTTGGATGGGGTGGTGGCCTGGGCTCGGAGATGGGGTTTTCGGTTGTCCTCGTCCAAGACCAAATTTATGGTTTTTGGTTTTAAGTGGTCTGTGCCTTGTGAGGGTTTGATGTTAGGCGGGAACATGCTGGAGCGGGTGTCATGCTATGGGCCTGTGGTTGGATGACAGGTACAGGTGGGGGAAACGTGCGCTTTTTGGTAGCCAGGTGTGGTTGGGTGCTGAATATCTTGCGTTGTCTGGCAGGTACTGATTGGGGGGCTTCCAGGGACACCTTACTGGAGGTTTATAGGGGCATGATTAGATCGTCCTTGGACTATGGCTGTCTAATGTGTGGAACTGCAGCACCTACTACCCTGAAGCTGCTTGACGTGCTGCAGGCTGCTGCCTTGCGGGTGTGTAGTGGGGCGTTTCGGTCTACCCCTGTGGCTGCCCTCCTCGTAGAGGTGGGTGAAATGCCTTTGGGGTTCCGTCGCATTAACCTGGAGCTGCGCTATTTGATGAAGGTTAAGGGTTTGGGCGCGGATAGCCCGTGTTCGGAGCTGTTGGTCGGTCACATGAGGCATTGGTGGGGGGATTCCCCAGGTCAAGGCCTGACTTACTGGTTAGGATCAGGTTGATGTTGCACATAGTATTTGGTTTGGGGTGTGACGTTTGTTTTGTGTGGGTTCCTGCTCATGTGGGGGTGGAGGGTAATGAGAAGGCCGATGCTTTGGCTAAGGGAGCGCTGTCGAGGTGTGAGGTGGATGTGGAGGTGGGGTTGGGACCGTGTGAGTGTCGCTCTGCGGTGAGTCAGATGGCGTTTGACCTGTGGCAGGCCTCGTGGGAAGTTGGGTTTACTGGCAGGACGTTTTATGATCTGCAGCGTCGGGTGGGGGTTTCTGAGCTTGGCCTTCCTAGCGGGAGGAGAGACTGTGGTGTTAACGAGGCTGAGGTTGGGCCATAGCTGTCTTCGTAAGGGGGGGGGGGGGGGGGTGTCTCCTGTTAGTGGGGAAGCACCCTGATGGTTTGTGCCGGTGTGGGGTGCTAGAAACAGTGAAACATGTTTTGCTGGAATGACCCGCCTACTATGTCCAAAGGAGGGCACTGTTAAGGTTTTTGGGTTCTGTGGGGGTGGAGGTTTTTAGCTTGCGAACCTTGTTGAGAGCAGAGGATGGGCGGTGTGTGGGCGCCCTGATGGCTTTCTTGCGTCGGGTCGGTGTATACGCGAGGGTGTGATCATCTGTGTGTAAACAGTAGGTTGCTGTGGCAGCAATACGCCGGATAGGCGTCTAGTCTGCCTTACAACTGAAGAAGAAGAAGAAGAAGAACCCTGGTCCTAGAGAGCCACAGTCCTGCATTTTTTCCAGCCATGCATGAACTTGCAGCTTCTAACTGGCTGGACACACCTGATCCAGGTAATCAACAGAAGGAACAACAGAGAAAGTTGGAAAACAAGCAGGACTGCGACTCTCTGGGACCAGGGTTGCCTACCCCTGGACTAGAAACCACTAAACGTGCTGGATACGAGTAGTAACTCCCTTATATATTTAACTGCTGTTTAATATCACCATCATCTGTTCTTAACCGATGCCAGCCAGCCTGTTACTGTTTGATTCATCGGGAAAGGGGTTCTGATCTCAGTAATTTAAGAAGACTTTGAGTCAGGCTTAGAGTCGACCACGCTGCCTCCTGGTGAGTAAGGGAGCTGATACGGCAGACAGCAGCAGAATCAGGAATACAAGCTTTGGAAAAGTAACGTAAAGACACTGGTTATGGTTCAGGAACCATTCAGATGGTGTCTTCCATCTCTGTTCCTGAACCTGAACCACTTTTCTTCATGTAAAAGTGAGAGGTTTAAGCCAGTAATTAAGATTTTCCATGTGCAGCATGTGCTCATTATTAACTTTACAAAAACACCTACTTTCTATTTGCCGGGGAGCTTTTTACGGAACTTAATTCCCCGATTTCCAGACACCTATTTCGTCTCTAATTACCCAACGAGCACAATGGGTGCTTCACACGGCTCATTTTTCCTCGTTTGGTTTGTTCGTTAGAGCGGCTTCACCTTCATTTGTCTCATTTAGACAAATCTGAGATTAATAGGAACACTGTCTATGACAAGGAGATGGCTAGTATCACTTCAAATCTGATTAAGTGTTACCTTTAAAAGGGATTTTTTAAATAAGAAACATTTCTGCTCTCTTTTTTAAACACTTTAATCTGAGCCTGGAGCTGGGATATATTTGGTTACTTGCACATTTTAAAAACACATGGACATTTTCTAAATAGACACTTAGACTTGCCATTTTTACCGAGGATGCAAAAGCATGCAGGAGTTCTGAAAAAGAACGGCAGGCTGCTGCTGCTCTGGTTCCTTTCTATTGGAGCTGTAAAACAATAACTGATTGGGAGATATAAAATAACCAGTAAAGCCAAGCTGTGCATATGCCCTTTTGTATCACTACTTTGCAGGAGAAACATGTTTTTAGGCCAACCTCAGCTGCTGCATCACCTTTCAACTTTTCTCAATTTCAGCTAATATCAATATCTGATAGATAAATATGGATAACAGTAAATAATTATAAGGATCGTGCTGTATCCAGGAAGCGTGAAGGTGGCATAGGCTTTGGGTATTTCACTGAAGAGAATGATTCTCTGATTCCTGTTTCCAGCAGAGATGTGAAGCAAAAAAGTTGACCTATTTTTCAGCAACTAAGACAGGAGCAGCTATCAAAAATTCAATTATCTTCCCTCGCAGCCAGAGACAGGAAAGACAGACAAATGACTTGTATCTGTGCTTAATTCCCGGGTGAATTACGAGCCAGGAAACCCTGATTTCCTGAATATTGATGTGACCCATGGTTCAAAGCTGCACAGTAAAGAAAGCGCAATAAAAGAAGTGAGACAAAGCCTACATGGTGAAGCATGCTGGAATCCCAGAGGGCGGAGGCTGTTACTGAAAAGTCAGCCAGTAGTTTATCAATCCAAGAGGAAGCCCAAACGAGGTGCTGAGTTTCATGGTGAGCTGTTTAACAGCATGTGCAGTCGTTTGGGGTGTGCAGTCCTCGTCTGCTGTGTGGGCACTTCCTCCAGGCTCAGAGAAGCTGCAAAGCAAAGCTGCAAAGCAAACCATCACTGCTGATCTTTTGCTGTCGAGCTGCAGCGGAGCGTCCTGAACGTTTGCTTCAGCACTATTCCTCCATATCCCTTGAACTGTTACAACTTTCACCCTGCTTGTTCAATCACTGTCGTCAAGCTCGTGGAAGGTCTTGTATGCACCAACAAACCACAGACCTATCTGCAGCTGTGCATGCTGGTTATTTGTAGAAGATGCAAAAAAAGGTGGAATGAAGTCCACAGTAAAACACCAATAAGAGTGAGAATGTGTGCACAGAAATGGATTTATTGCACGTTAGATGCAGAACAAGGCTGGCATGTTTCAGCTCTTGAGACAGTATGTGAACACCCCAAAGCAAATTAGTGCAAATTATAAATAAATTATGCAAATGGGCCAAGCAGCACAAATGTGCACCGTCATGGCTCTCTGGCTCCTCTTTACCATCTCATCCACACTCAGCGTTCTGTCAGCCTGTAGGCCATGTGTCCCTCTGCTCGGTTCAGGCGCCACTGAGGTAAGTGAGTCATTTTTTAAAGCAAACAACGTGTGACAAGCTAGCCGTGGCCACTTTCCTTGAACTCTAAAATCTGTGACAGGCAAACAAAACAGAGAAAACCAGATAAAACCACAAACTCACCTGCCACGCAATTAGGTCCTTCAGCTTCTCTATCTTCTCGAGGTCCTCTGGGTGCTCTTGCATGTATTTGTCATTGAAGAAGGCCTGAGGATGAGCAAAAAGAGACATAGGAGAAAGAACGCTCGTTTGAAAGAAGGAAAATCCGCTCAGACGGAGACAGAAATGTCGAGGAGTTTGACATAAAGAAAGAGAAAGGGGCAGGAACTAGACAAGAGAAGCATTGTGGGGTGGCTCGGTTTAAATACAAAAAAATATGTAATCTAGACATCAATCTGGGCTCCACCACCCGCACTATTTCACTAAAATGAGACCGTGACCAGAGGGCAAAGGTCTCCCATCGCTCCTCTTCCGACTCATGCAGCACCTCTTATAAGTCCAGTATAAATCTATTCTAGGTAAGGATGAACACTGGAAACCCACAAGTTCCATTTCTCTTTTTGATTTCTATCAAAAAATAGGAAAAAAGAATCTCCTATTTCACACAGAAAACTACAGGATCACATGGGAAATCCGGTTGAACTTGACTGGATGATTGATAAATATTGGATTACTTATAATATTGATACCTTCTCATAGTTTGCAAACCCTCCCATAACAGCTGGGTCCACTATCCCATTCAGCAGCATAGAGAGGGGGTTAATGGGAAGGTTGGGATCGCTGAGATGCCTTTGCACCATGCTGCTGATCTTCTCGTTGGTCAGCTGCATCGTCTCCATGGCGTTTTCCAGCGGACTGATCTCCTCCTGGGTAATAAAATGAGTCAAATCAGCTAATATCAGCATTTACTCGCCGGTTTCGGTGTGAACGCACGTACAAACATCGGGGAAGATGTTGAGCGTACACAAAACAATAATGACCCAAATAGATTTGTCAATTTACTTTGCAAATACATTAATCATCTTGTTTGTCTACACTGTTTGATTCTGATCACCAAAAAAGCACCACATGAAAGCCTTTTCCAATGTCTATCCCCCTAAAGGGAGCCGTGTGATCGGTTCAGTAAAAGAATAAAAGCCACTCCCTGTACCGAGAGTTTAGCCGAAACATGAGGGGCTTGTTGAGCAAATGTCAGATTTTAGACAAGAGCCAAGAAAAGTAAAGACAAATCTCCAATCTGTGCTGGTGTGTCTTAGGCCAGCTTGATAAAAAAGAATTGTCAGATGGAAGGATTAATCTCGGTGAATCTCAGCCTAGTCATTAAGCTTTAAATAGCAAGTCTGACCTCGGGGACCTGGCCTCCCTCTGGCTCATCCGGAGGGCAAGCTGCTACTTACAACATGTTCCAACCCAGCCTGAAGGAAGGGATATCCGCTCTGAATCATTATGACAACAGAGAATAAAACACCGCCGTGTAGACACGGGAGCCGAGGGTCGGTGAGGTCACGACTGTGCTAAAAATGGATCTTCCTGGGGGATCATTGCGTTAAACGAAATGCTCGGTTCTATTTGACAGCTTTGAATGCAGAGGAATAAACACCTTAGTGTGCAAGGTGGCCCTTCTAAGGATTTTTAACAAGCATGGGCATAAAAGCAACAACTAAAGAGTAACTGATTGTGGAATAGGACAATCAAACTAAGCAGCAGATTTATTTGGCGTCAAACTTAAGAAAATTAAAAAGATGCAGTGGGTGTTGTTGCTCTAAGTGACACGGCCACCTCCTCTCTGAATGATGCTGATGAACTCCTTTCTCCAAACATCCCAGCCCACAACTGGAACAAGCATTTTAAACAATCAATACAGTTAACTGAGCTAAGTTTAGAAGCAATATTTTATGCGTTTCTAGTCCGTTCAATGAGCCGACTTAAAGCTTTACCATAAACACTAGAAACAGACCTCCTTAGCACAGGTATTCCACGGGAGATTCTACAGAAAATCAACAGCGACAGAAGGCCAAACTGCCCTCTAAGTCGTATTTGTGCTGTGTGGTTATTTTCAGTGGAAGCAGGAGTGCTTGGTAAATCAATGAGAGGCCATCTGGCAATGAGGAAAGCGTGTTAAGCATTAGTTTGGGGAATGGCACGTCTGCATCCAGGCGGGTGTCTATACTGCTTAAGAGGACCGATCGCATCAATTGCCTTTAAAAGCGAGCCTGCAGACCCTCGTTTGATCAGGAAAGGGCCTTTCATACTCACCATGGAGACTGACTTGACTTCAAACCAGCGCAGGATGCCGGGAAGCTTGTAAGCGGTTGTGTACGTGGTCCGCTCAATCCACATGTTCTGTCAATGACACCAAAGACCGAAGAAAAACAAATAAAAAACTTAGTTTGTCTAAGAAAGTGGAATGAATACAACTGACCCAAATAAAATAAAACAACAGCTGCCGGTAACAGGCAGGGTTGGGTAGGCATGAATTACATAATTTAACTCCAAAACAAATGTAGTTGTAATCTTTTACAGTTACTATAGAAATAAGGTAATTAAATTAGGTTTTTAAATGTCTGATTTTAGCTCATTGTCATGTGTGAGGCTTCAGAAACAGTTTAACTCATATCACTCTTGCTACTTTGGATGTTTTTAGTTTACAAAAATAAGGGCTGGAGGCCCAGGAGGCTGGGCAACCTAAGCACACAGGTGTGATGATGAAATTTACATCACTGCCTAACACGACGTCTCCACTGGATGTGTAAGCGGCACGTCCCTTCCCACCGGCATCGTTTCAGACGAGAATCGGCAGTGAACGCGTTCCACGCTGGACTCATGAGATCACAAAATGACCGGAGATTGACAAAATCATCTGTGATTTTAGCAGTCCACACACAGACACACAAAGAGAGATAGCTGCATCTATCCAAACATGTCTGTGATTTATGTTCTTATCTTTTTACCTCGGCTACAGAGGCATCACTAGACAAGCAACTGGAAATCTGCATATGTCGTATTTTGAAAGTTTACAATGTCTGAACCGCACAGCTTGATGAAAGTGCAGCGCGTAAAAAATAATAGAAAGCAACAATTTACAATTACAATTACAAAGCAAAAATTTAACAGAGCGAGGAATCACTACGCTTCTGAGACACGGTGGTGGGTGGTGGCTAATACCTGCGTACTACGCTTGATTGACGTCATTCGACACTTGTGTGTCTGGTGGAGAGGCCCGGTAAGACAACATAAATCTGCTATAAGACGGACGACTGGCAGCATTTCTCATGGAACAATTAGAGACTAGACTCATCGCTCTCTCTGGGTTACAAATATTAGTATAAACTGAGGCGTTTGGCAGGTTTAACAGACATAATCGTGTCCTCCAGGAGATATGCATCAGCTCCCAAGCAGGACAGAGAAAGCCCAATCGTGACAAAGTCTCCGATGAGTTAAATTCATCACCTGCTCTGCGGACTTGTTGTCACAGTAAACACACAAAAGAAAGCAAGACTGAGTTTAATTAGTCTCCTCGTCACTGTCATCTGGATACGGAGAGCTCACCAAGAACAATTGATTCAATGTTCTAAAAGTCGAGACCTGATGGTAAAATTATAATCAGAAATATTTAGATCCCTGCCAACCAGCTCGTTACGTCTAGATGTTCCATGGCTTTTCATGTAGTTAACAATAACGTCAATTCTGTGGATTATTAGCGAGTGTGTTTGTGCGTGTGTGTTACTCTTGGGAGTGTTTGCAAACAGCAGGAAGCTATTTTCCTACCTATTTAAGGTACTGAGCTGCAAATGCACAAGTTCAGCTGGTTTTTATTATAGTAAGTCCTTGGTGTAAACTCCCAAGTATACACAGTCGATGGCTAATCTCTACGGAGCTCTACCTGCGTGTGTACAATGAATCAAGTCTACAGCAAGGCCTCCACAAACTCTGCAAATGTGCACAAATTGTAACAAACTGAATGCATTTATTTTGATTCAGAATGAGTGTAGATAAAAAAAGGTAAGAAATTACCGCAAACTCGTTGTCAGGATCCTTTTCTCCCTTCCTAACTGGCCGGGAATACTGGAATTTATGGACTTCATTTACTGTGTAGAAGCTGGGAAGGGAGAAAATGCGTGGCAGAGTAAATTAAAACAGTTACAGGGAATCTATTGCGTGATTGATACAGGTTGATTACTTTGCTTCAGGTCAAACACAGGACAACCCCCCCTCCTGGCTACCTCTGCCCAGAACCATTCAGCAAGGCGGCTTTCATCTAGCTGAGGAGCGCCTGTCTCTATGTGCAGAATAAATACATTTTTTGGGTCACACGCGCATCGCTGGCAGCTCATCAAGTCAGCTCGACTTGTTGGACATGCAGATAAGCTGCAGAATGTGCAACAGAAGCTCGTGACGAGCCGAGATGAACTTTGCCAAAACAGGTTAATGGACTTTTCAAAGTTGGGAAACGGAGGCGTTGCATAGCAGCGGCAGGAACAGCCGCCTGTGTGTTTTCATGGTGACGGGAAAAGCAACAGTCTCACGCACTCTTGTGGAAACAAGTACAAAGCTATAATCCTTACACACCATATTGCATTTACTGTCCATAAAATTGTGCCATATATTTAAAGAGCATGATCTGAATTTAACAGCAAATAATTATGAATATAAAATGAGCAGTGGTGCTTCCAGAGCAATAAGAGAATACAGAGTTTTAATTAACAGGCAACAAAAAAGAAGATTGTTACAGTCATAACAAAAAAGCCAAGTCTCACGTTCCTATGGAATTCAGAGGTTTCTATTAGTGCTAATAATGATGAAACCTTTTCCTAAATGAGTGAAAAAAAAGACCCATATTTCTGATCCAATAAACAGATTAATAAAGCAGATTTAAATCAGCTTGCTCCTCCATTAAAGCCGTTAACATGCCATTAGCTGGCAGGCTAAAGATGATGGAGCGACCCGGTCTGGCAGAGCAAGGTCAGACTGAGCTGAGCTCTGCCTGCGGCTGTGACCCTTTGGCTCAACTGGCTCAGTCCCATTGCTATGCACTACTGATCCCCTTGCTGAATGAGAAAATAAATGGGGGGGGGGGGGGGGGGGGGCACGAGAGAAGGGACAGAAAGACAAGTGGGAACAGCGTGGAGAGGGTTTGAGACTGAATTGGCAGCAAAATAGGGGAGGGGCAGTCTGTGTGGAACGTTTCTCTGTCAGTCCCCAAACATGACTGCATAATCTGGGCCATTAGCCGAGCCCCAAAATCCAGTCGGACACAGTTAGCAAACAAGCAAACGAGGCTTGCTGAAAGAATCAATGCTGCAGGCTTGCGATAAGATCGGTGCCCAGGTAAATTAGCCTCAAGGTTTGTCCAAGTAAATGCCCGCTTTCAATTATGTGCATTGATGCGTTGGGTGGCATATCAGAGTGAATTTGCACAGCTGAGTGCTGCAGAGCTCGGCTGGCGAGCAGACATGTGGGAGTGCAGGGGGGTCCGCTGTTTGCCGTGGCCCCGGTGCTTGACACAAAGCTATTAATGACGGTAGAGAAGCAATGTTGTACTTGGCACAGTGACTAATGGCAGATGGCTGGTGAACGTTAACAGCCACTAGAACAACAAGAAGGTCATCCAGTGTTTGTTCTACACACCGCCACATTTAAATCAAGATTTAATCACCTTCACCCCAGCGGTCCTCTGCACTCCTCGCAAAAGACGTTAATGCACCTTCAGCGCGTCATCACAAGCTCTATCGACTGTTTGACCGGTCGGGGAGAGTAAATTGGACGTTGGCAGATTGAAATACAAGCCGTGCTACTTTTAGTCACACCCTCGGAAACTGGAAAACGGAGTGAGGACTCACCTGATGATTTGTTCAGAAACAGGCTTGTTCTGGAACTTGGTGGGGAGGTTGAGGATAGGTTTCACAATGAATCCCTGGATGTCTTAAAAAAAGGTCAAGGAAATCATGACAATAAGACTTTTCTCTAAATTAGGACAATCTGGAAGAAGATTAAACTTTAATGACATTAAAGACAAAATTCAGTGGGTGGCGCACAAACAAGTATGTTCTCTAAAAGTGAACAACATTGAATTGCATGTATTTTTTAAGCTCATAAACATCTTGCACACAAACGCCTGTTGGTGCACATGGAGCCACTGCATCCAGAATGCTCACGGTCGTGTTCCTCACATTTTTGACTTCCAAAGAACCGACAGCAACCAGACAACCCCACATCCGTTTCATTCCTTCCTCAGACTTCAGATGAGAATTTACCGTTAAACTCTCTGCTACGTTTACGACACCTCACACACCTTTGAGTTGATTCAGTCTAACTTATCTCATACACTGCTGCAGAGCCTGACTGTAAATCAAACATGACAGAAAAAAAACTGTGCACAATATTACGTAAGGAAGGACAGCAGGAGACAAGTTCATGAAAAGGTGAATGTTAGACCGTTTGTGTTGTTTATGACCTGCACTTGTATAGCGCCTCTCAGAGTAAGGACTCCAAAGCGCTTTACACTACAGTGTATCATTCATCCATTCACACACACATTCACACACTGGTGGAGATGAGAGGTGAGGCTGCCGAGCACAGGCCCCACCGGACCCTCCGACCACCACCAGCAGGCAAGGTGGGTTAAGTGTCTTGCCCAAGGACACAACAGCAGAATTCTCTGTCTGGAGCCGGGATCGAACCTGCAACCTTCCAATTACTGGACAACCCGCTCAACCCGTTGAGCTACTGCTGCCCCATATTGGCCTGAAGCAGGTGTGCCAGCCCCCAGTGAGCATATTTTACCAAATGGTAAATGGCCAGTATTTGTATAGCATCATCTTAGGGTTCTACAACCCCCCCAAGGTGTTTTGCAACACATCGGTCGTTCACCCACACATTCACACTCTGATGGGGATGAGCTACGATGTAGCCACAGCTGCGCTGGGGCTGGCAGAGGCGAGGTGGGTAAAGTGTCTTGCCCAAGGACACAACAGAGGCATTCTCTGGTGGGAGTCGGGCATTTTAAGGTTAATTATGGATTCAAAGTCAAATCTTACAAATGTATAAATATAATTTTATAAGTATCAACAAAATGTAGAAAACAACAAGTTGCTTCTTGTTGTGCTTTCACAAAATGTACGGACGAATAACAATAAATCTAACGCATCACAATTTAAAATACATCTTTTTTTTGTGATATTATGCTGAGGATACACTGTCCAGAGGAGTGCTTTGTGTCTTCGCTGGGCGGTGTCGTCGTCTTCATCATCTCCGCGTTGGGGAACTGAGTGAGGAGTCGTGCTTCAAGATCCTCTCTGCGCTCATACTCTTTCCCCCGATAGATGAACATTTTATTCTGAAATATGAGGAGAAAAAAACAAAGAGACTTGAATGCATTTAGGATAACAGGCTCATCTGCACACATTAGGCGCCTTAAAGGTACACTGTGCCTGCTCTAGGGACATAAACGACATGATACCACACAGAGTGTCCTAACGGAGATTGAATGAAATCTAGAAACTAAAACAAGTTTCAAGGGATAGTGGGAAGAGTGAGGAAAAAAAAGGAAACAGAATCAAATAAAAGCCGTTTAAATTTGTAAACCTATTTAGCCTGATGGCACCATAAGGATGAAAGCATTCTCATGACTTCTGGAGTAAAAGTGACAGATGACTCTTGCCTTGAAATGTGAACTTTTGAAAACTTCCACCACTGATTGGGCCGTTTTAAAGGCCAACTTTACTCATTTTTAATACATCTGCAATTCCCACTAGAGACCACTGGTCTCATGTGGGAATGCCTCGTCAGTCGTACTCTGGGGAAAAAAGCTCTAGTGCACCTTTTGAGCACGGATTCAGGCATAAAATAACCATTACCAGTCTACCAGTCGAGACGGCCTCTGCTGTTTCCTGGATTCTAAACCAACAACAGCCTTCCCCGTCGCCAGCCAAGACGGGTGAGTCCTTGAATGTTAAGTGACTGTGTGATGTTTTTCCATCTATTTTCCATCAGAAGTTAATGCTGGGGATAGGTGTAGGATACTAATTTCACGTTCAGCCTGCATGAAAAACTCAGAGTTACTGATCATTTTCAATAGTAATAAGTAATAATGGTTTCTCAGTGTTTCTACTCTGTAAGAAGGTGTAATTATCCAAACTGAGCCCGGCAGCTGACATCAGGCCTGTACCATCTCCCTGTGAACAATTTAGCAGCTTCCTCCTTTAAAAAACAAGTGATGCATCTGTTAGATCCAAATTAAGATTACTAAAGTCGTTCATTAGCTTAATTCAGATATTCGATGAGATACACAGCTTGGAAGTCACAGCTGGCTGCACAAAACACCATATGGTTTCTTGTGCATTGTGACACTTAAAAGTCTTCATTCCTTCTTAGATGAAGAAGAATTTGATAGTTTTTGAAGGAATTTATTAGAAGACTTCCTTCTATTACATCACCTGTTTGCTCTAAAGTGAGTTTGAGGCATCAGCGGAACACCTTAAAGAGCAAGTCACCCCCAAATCAGCTTTTTTTCCTGATAAACTATATAAATGTGTGTCTAATCGTGCTGCAGACATGTGTAGTCAATAGTTTAGCACTTTAGTGCATTTCAGTTAAAATTTAAATTTTCTGCCTAAAACTGTCAGTGTTGTGTTGTTGTCAGGTAAAAACTCTGCACTGCAGTTGAATTTAAATCTACCACCGCTATTGGCTAAGAGGTATGCTATGATGTAAACTGGTACATTATGATGTCACAATGCCGTTGTGAGCCTGTGTGTGTGTATTTGTTAGTGGCTCCGCCCTCTCGGTCTGCTAGGCAACATCATTTGTTGCATTTTTTAAACATGAAGAGAGAGTGAAGTAAGTTTCTTGTAGGGGGTGACTTGCTCTTTAAGAAATTTCTTAAGTTAGAATCTGTCAAAAAAGAAAAGGTAAATCTTATTCTTTGGGGGTTTCACAAATCCACCCCCAGAATCAGATCAGGAGAGGATTGTCTGACCAATATAAAATCTGCTTTTTCTTGTATAGATAATAAACCGCCACAGATTAAAGCCCAGACTTCATGCACAGCGTACATCTTAACTCTTAAATGAAATGTAGCCGTACTTTTTGCCTGCATGGGCTCATTTGCTTTGACAAGTTTACAAAAGTAAATTCTCATCAGCCTGCGAAAACACAGCTGCAGTTTTCACACTGATCAGCTGTCCTTGGATGTTTAAAAATCTTTAAAGCCTGATAAGAGAAGATCTTTCACCAGCTCTGAACACTGCAGGCTTTTTCCATTACAAGACAGCAGACTCTCATTATGTTGTTCAGATTGTGCGTGAAGTCACCTCCGTGTCATGATTCTGGTTTCACCCTCAAACAAGCATCGACTTGTTTTGAAAATGATTGTCATTGAGATAATCATACATGCTAAAATGGTCCTTTCTTTTGCAGTCAGTTGGTCAAAAGGCAATTTTACACAGTCAAGGGACAAAAGAGAACAAATCACATAATGTAATGGTACCAGGTGCAAATAAAATGCATGTTATCATGTGTCGAGCTATTTGCACAAGCTGGCAGAAAAAACAAATCTGGACTCTTCCATCAGTCTGCTGTCCAAACAACAGGGACCGATAAAAAGGTCATCTTGTGTTATAATAAAACTTTATAGGAGGAGACAGAGGACAGCTCCTAAAAGCGTGTGTGTGGGGGACCGTTTATCTCCTGCCTGATAGTGCTAAGGGTTTCCACAAATAGAACCTGGCACCTCACTTCCAAAGTCCTTTAATGTGGCGTTGATGAGACACGTTTCCAGACCAGCTTTGACACAGCTGCTCTTTAAGATGTGCTGTCACAGGGAACTGGGGATCAAACCAGGGGTTAGGTAAAGTTTAGGAATAGAACTCACCAACAGGATAAGACTGCAGCTACTGAATCTCCTAGTTAAAATCTTAGTAATTAGTCCTTCATACACTCGTTTAACTGAGTATGCAGAAACAATGACATCACAGCTTTAAATGAACCTGTACTTAAAGCCGTACACTCCTCACCACTGTGCACCGGGAAGATCAGTTCCACTTTTTATTCATTTATTTATAAGAAACACTTGGCTGTTTACATAAAATCATAATGAAAGCTTCTAGAAAAGTCAGAATAAAACATACCTGATTCTTGAGAGTTTAAACACTTTGGAAAAGACATGTTTCTGAATATCTTCTTTAAATATACCAGCTATTAAATAGTAAAATGGCTAGCTATACTTCAAGCAGTGGGAGGTAGAAGTTCTTCATGATACATTTCTGCACATCTTGTACTGTATTAGCAGGTCTCATTCTGATGATCTTTCTGCTTTGGTAGACTGTCGACACGTTCAAGAACTTCTAGCTTTGCCATTTGTCCTTTTACTCATGCTGTAGGCTTTTAAAGTAACACTAACAGGTAAACAAAACTGTTTCTGTGTTTAAAAAAGAACGAAAGAATGGATTTAGAAAGACACAGCAAGAACACACCTAAGATGAAACACAAAATAGTTCTTTAGCTAGAGCTTTAACATTGATCTCAGTGAAAGTTGGATTAGAAACTTGACCAGTTTCATTTGACACCACTCTGCAGCCCTCTTCTGACTAAAAAAACACATTCGATAGTTTAGTGGAGCGGGTAGGTGTTCTAGGGGTGCTCTTATACATGCATCATGGCTGTTAGCATTACTGCATGTTATCAGGTGTTATTAGAACTATCTGCGTGTCTTCACCACCAAGCTTCGGCTCTTCTGTGTTTGGATCTGACCCAATTAGTAAATTTAAATCCTCCATCAGATGTGTGCCTCTTCTAGTGTCACTTTAAAGCATTTTTATTTATTTTACCATTACTAGATTACCAGCAACAGCAATGCTACTAAAACACACACAATTATGTGAAGCTGGAACAATTAGAATACTGTACAAAATTAAATTTATTTCAGTAATTGAACTAGACCGAAAGACCATTTAAAGGCCCAGGAACCTTTACAGGTGTTTCTATTTGCAATTATAATTGTTAGCTGATTGGGGTCTTGTTAAATATCACACAGTAACATTTTAATAGTCCAGATTATTGTAATATTCCTGTTTGCTGTTCCTCCTGTTAAGTGCCCGATTATTTTAATGAATCAGTTTTATTAAAAAACATTTGGACATACTAAATTTACTATATATTACTAAAATGTAAGTTTAATTAAGATGGGAACCCATTTTTCTTGCATTCTTTAATGAAAAAAGTAACAATTAGTTTTCTTGGTAATCAGTTACTTTTATAATCTTGTAACTCTGTAAGTAATTGAGTAACCTTTTTGACAAAGTAATCAGTAACTATAACTAATTACTTTTTAAAAGTAACATTCCCAACACTGCCTTACAATCACTGAGATCAATGTTAAAGCTCTAGCTTATAGTAAAAACTAAATATTTAGTGTTACTTTAATGTACTTTCTGAGCCCCAAGTCACTGCCTGCCTTTGCCTAATGATAAAATCACCTCTGATAGCTGAGAGCTAACTTATTCTACAATTGCAGAAGTCTAACAACGTGTGCATCTTTTTATTCTAAATGTCCGTAAAGCTGGACTTAATCAGCCCTCGAAGCAGAACCCACCCATAAACACGTTGCTTTTATTGCTACAATGTGATAAATTATCAGCCTGTGTAGAGCTGGATTGTCCCACATTTATTTTCTCTACTCTGATTACTCTCATTCAGGATGTTGCATTTGGTTGATTGCCTTGGTGGTTTTGTTTGGTTAACGCAGAGCAATTGTGGCCTTTTTAAAAATCAAACATAAAAAAGTGTCAGCGTGAATAACAGCCCCCCAAGTTATGTGTGCTGCTGAGCAGCAGGCAGTCGTGGTTTCAGCAAAACATGAAACCCAAGGATTTTCTCTTGGGGATCTCTTGATATGAAGTTTCTGATTTACTTAATGAATTGTCAGCTCTGCAGCTGGATGTTGAAGACAAAAATAAAAACAATTATTTGTATGATGATGAAGGTGAACAGGTCAGTGACCCTGTGAGGTCTTAACAATAAGCCTAAATGACTAAACTTCTGTTCTGGCAGTCTCAGGGTCATTTCCTGTGAAAGCTCCATTAGTATGTGTTCAAGAAAGCACGACAAGTCCTAGCAAGCTAAATACAACTATTTACATAGGAAAACAGAAAAGGAGAGTTTTATCACAAATTAAAGCTACTTTACAAGTTACAATTTTTAGATGATTTAAAATAATACACAACTATTTAAAACCATCCATCCATCCATCCATCCATCCATCCATCCATCCATCCATCCATCCATCCATCCATCCATCCATCCATCCATCCATCCATCCATCCATCCATCCATCCATCCATCCATCCATCCATCCATCCATCCATCCATCCATCCATCCATCCATCCATCCATCCATCCATCCATCCATCCATCCATCCATCCATCCATCCATCCATCCATCCATCCATCCATCCATCCATCCATCCATCCATCCATCCATCCATCCATCCATCCATCCATCCATCCATCCATCCATCCATCCATCCATCCATCCATCCATCCATCCATCCATCCATCCATCCATCCATCCATCCATCCATCCATCCATCCATCCATCCAATCTATCTTAAATTCATTCCATGCAGCTAGTGTGAGAGAACAGGGTCTTCTGCTGCGTGTGAGTTTTTAAATCATTACATGAGATCTAAAACAATTTAGATTTGCAAATACTTCCATGTCAAACTATATTAAGATGTAATAAATCATAAACAGCTGAATTACACACTCTTGCATGAAATCAATTTTTAGAGAGGGGTGGTACAAAGTACCTTTCTAAGGAAATTGATTTTCTCACATAACTGGCTTTCCCCTGAGGGTACTGTAATGCTACAAACAGAAAAGAAACAAAGAAAAAAAATTGCTTCTGAACTGAATTTATTGTAATTAGTTACCCTTAACTGAATGCGTCCTTATGTTTTTATCTTTTCACTAAGGTGCTATAATCAAAACATTCTCACAGACAGTAAGAAACGCAATGCTGGACTTTTGTGATTAAATGACCTCCTTCTAACACTTTCTGACTCAAATTATTGTCAGAAAATTAAAAAGAGGTAAAATTGAGTTGGAAGAAAGGCTGGATTAAGGTCTCCCAATCAAAGTCTGTACTGCTTTATTTGTTTATAATAAAATAAATACAAAGAAAGTCACAAATTATAACAATGAACTAATAAATTATGTGCATAACAGCTCCTACTGGGGAGGAATTTGGGTAAGGTCAGTCAAACGCAGAAAGAATAAAACAGTCCAAGCTGCCCTGAAAGGCTGTTTAAAGAGCCAGTTAGATTAGGCCGGCGAGGTTTGCCCCGTCTGTAATGGAGTTTCTGCCCTGGCAGATAAAAGGGGTTAGGAGGGGCACGTGGAGATCGGAAGTAAGCAAAGGACCTCGCCTAAAGGTCTGCTGTTCATATTAGAATGAAAAGAGCATGATGGAGATCGACACTTTGAGGACCATTGAGCGTGCTGCTTGTGTCATGAGAGAATAATTCTAGACAAGAAAACAACACCTTGGGTGACGAGCCAGCTGACGGCCTAACACAGAAGCAAATATTAAAGCAAACATGTGCAACAGATTAAAACAAACTGAGAAGACAGCAAACAAAACAAAATGTCTCACAAAATACTGGTCGACGTGTATTAAAGGCGGCATATGGAACATAAACACCATAGCGACATCTAGTGCGTAGAGGTTGTAATTGCAACAACACAACAAGGTTTCCAGCCGTCGGGATACCAGGGTCGCTGCCGATATGTAAATTATTTATTTGGGTCCATCTGTTGTAGGCTTCACCTAAACTCACTCTGGTTTTAGATCTTTTATGGTTGCTCCTCTTCTGAGAAGGATAATGACTTCAGAAACAGCTGCTGGACTTGCAGAGTCTGCCATTTTCCACAGGGTTAACCTCGCTGTGCTGAGTGGACAGTTTGTTAACCCTCAATGGTGCCCTCTATTGGCAGGTATGTGTAAACATAAACCCAGTGTCATGTCCATCAAAGTAAATATTTGATTGTTTTTTCACTAAAACAGAGCGTATGAAGGAAATACTATACATTCATTCTGCACACCTCTAAACGAGGTATTATTTAAAAAATATATAGCTTTTTATGAAATTGTTCCTTTTTCAACCTTGAATTTGTGAAAAGCTAAAATCAGATTGGCAGATTTCTTAAATTCCAACACAAAAACTGAACAACATGTCCCTTTAAAGGTGAAATAAAAAGAATATTAAAATATTAGAATATCTCATTTTAAAGCTTTGTTTTGGAAATAAACAATTCTATTCCGGATGCCCGATATTAAATCACTACCCAGAAACGTATAAAAGCTCTCAGCTTGGTGTGACCACATTGAGGCAGCTCATATATGGGGGAAAAAAGATTATTGAATATTTTTAACATTGTGAAGTAAAATACAAATAAACTGAGGGCAGCTAAAAACATCTGCCCAATCCTACAGATCATACAGTGTGTATGTTTTGGGGATCAAGCCCACAATTCAACAGCCATTAAAAGCTATTTACAATGTGACCATTCCACTTCCTGTGCCTGTTTCTTTGTGCAGACGGTGATGTGAGGCTCTGTGATTCAGGCCAGGCTTTTATTGTGGAGTAAATAGTTTTTAGCTGAGGTTCGAGGGATGGAATTAGAGCTGAAAGATCAGCGGTTTGATTGGACCATATAGATTGGGTTGTTTCTTGTAAGCCGAGATCAGAGAGACTATTGTAGGTGTATAAAACTGTGGGGGAAAAAGCTCCGGTGCGCCTATTTCAACACGGAGAATTCAGCCAGAGGAGAAAGTAGATTCAGACGACAGGATTTGGAGTCTTATTTCCTGATATGTGGACAATTCTCCTCTGATTGGCTAACAGCAACACAACTCTACCATTGACTATTTTCAAATCCTAGAGTTTCACCATCTATTTTGTATCAGATGCTAATGCAGGAGATAGGTGTAGGAGACTATTTACATGTTCAGTCTGCATAAAAAACTGAGTGACCGATCATTTAAAAAAAAAGAGTAAAAAATGGTTTCTCAGTTAAGGACCTTGTTAAAATCTAAACAATATTGTGTTTAATTCATTGTTCCTCAGCTCACAGTTCGGTCCTCTCAGTGAGCGAACAAGCAAAAAATAACCGGGTCAAAAACAACAACTAGAACTCATGGGACCTAATGTGAGAAAGAGATCACATATTTAACAACAGCTGAAGAAAGAAAATGTATTTTAATGTAGGTACTCACACGCAGGAAGGAGGGGAATCCCATTCCGTAATATCCCACAGCAAAGTAGTCTGGTTTGGGTCGGATAACCTTCACAATGTTCTCATAAAACTGGGCCTGCTTCCTCTGTTGAAAGAAAAAAAGTCTCCACTGAGTAGCTTAAAGCACCGTGATAATTTAATCCATCCTCAGCCACTTATCCAGGGTCGGGTTGAGGGGGCAGTAGCCTAAGCCTAAAGGCCCAGGCGCCCCTCTCCAGCTACTTGGGCAAGCTCCTTCGGGGGATTCCTAAGATGTTTCCTGGCCAGTCGAGAGACATAGTTCCTCCAGTGTGTCCTGGGTCTCTATATGGGTCTCCTCCTGGTTGGACGTGCCCGGAAAACCTCACCAGGGAGGTGACCAGGAGGTATCCTAAATAGATACCCTAGCCACCTCAACTGGCTCCTCTTGATGACCGAGCTTCTCACCCTATCTCTAAGGGAGAGCCCAGATACCATGCGGAGAAAACTAATTTCAGCTGCTTGTGTCCACGATCTCATTCTTTTGGTCACTACCCAAAGCTCGTGAGCATAGGTGAGGGTAGGAACGTAGATCGACCGGTAAATCGAGAGCTTTGTCTTCCAGCTCAGCTCTCTCGTCACCTCAACAGATCGGTACCCCGCATCACTGCAGATGCAGCACCAATCCGCCTATCGATCTCACGCTCCAGCTTTCCCTCACTCATGAACAAGACTCCGAGATACTTAAACTCCTCCACTTGGGGCAGGACCTCGTTCCTGACCTGGAGAAGGTATTCTACCCTTTTCCGACTCAAGAGCACGGTCTAAGATTTAGGCCTCTGAATCTGAGACAATGATAATTATTTCCTTGCTAATTTTTACAAATATGTGTCTACATGACAAATATGATAAGGTTTGCAGGCTAATAAATCAGTGTAGCGTTTTGTCATTTTACTGAAAACAGCAGCAGGCTTATGTCATGGTGGAAGTAGTTAGGAAGTCATGAAGATCCAGTTTGTTGTTTTTCTACAATTTCATATAAAGACAACAATTGAGTTGATGTCATCCTGTGAAGTGAGACATTGCAGCTACAGAAACACGAGAGAGAGAATTTATAGGTAGTAAATGGTGGTGGTAATTACGATTCAGTGACACACCTTCACAAGTAGGACAGATTACAGGTATTATCATATTCTGATAAGACGTCAAGATTTAGTTTCCTCCAATACAGCTTCACAGCTTTGGTATTTGCTGTGTACAAAGTAAACACAAACACCCCCGCAAAAATACACACAAAATAAATAAATAAGCAAACAAAAAAGGTTTTCTGCCATACTACTTCTGCTAGTCTTGACAGTTAGCTGTTAACCTTCGCATCTCCTCCATCATTCCTTCAGTCTTCTCCCATCAGGCAGGAGATGCAAAGTCCCACTGGCCAAAAAAGCAATCTATAAAAATGTGTTCATGGCAACAGCACTCAGGTATGAAGTTCATGATGCCTGTTTTTTCCATTACTCAGTTTCTTCTATTCGGCAAAAATTCTTTAGTAAGAAAAGTGGATTATTTACCAGTGTCAGCAGTTTCAAACAACAATCACTGCCCTCAGTATCAAAGGAACTTCAATAACCCTTAAAACATGTTTTTGTTTGTGTGTTTTCAGTGTATATATTTACAATCTGATGGACTTTTACTGTTTTATCTGAGTGTGAATAGGGAGCCTAAGTCACGCCCATTTACTTCTGAAAAATGGGTTCCCAGAAGAAGGAATTAATGAATGCAAGTCAATGGGGATAAAAACGCTATATTCTAATTCCGCTTGTTATGATAAATGGTCTGTATTTGATGTAGTGCCTTCCAGAGTCCTGGAACCCCCCAAGGCGCTTTACAACACAATCATTCACCCATTCACAGTCATTCACCCATTCACACACACATTCACACCCTGGTGGGGATGAGCTACAATGTAGCCACAGCATGGGGCGCACTGTCAGAGGCGAGGCTGCCGAGCATTGGCGCCACCGGTCCCTCCAACCACCACCAGCAGGCAACGTGGGTTAAGTGTCTTGCCCAAGGACACAACGACAGCGACAGACTGAGCGGGGCTCGAACCTGCAACCTTCTTATTATGGGGCAAGTACTTAACTCCTGTGCCAGTGTCGCCCCACCATGCCATGGAGACACATAAAGATGCATTTTGATGGCAAGAACGCAATCATTTTTGAAAGGGGGAAATGCTAATTTAGGTTTTGTGTGAAAATAAGCCCAGGACTATAGATGCACAAAAATCACGCAAGTGTCGTCATCGAACCAGACACGGAGAAAAACAGAGGGAAAATGGCTCTAAGTTGAGCAAACTTCAAATTCTTCCTTCAGGAGGAAAGAACCACCATAAATCTGGCCATGTGGTAAGTAGCAGCTATGCTAGGGCAGAGGAGATTCTCTGGTGGTGATGTGTAGTCGTGCTAATTACAAACTTTTACAAGCTGACAAATCTCAAAGTGCATGTCAGACATGGTCAAAACACCCATCATTACTTTTCATTTAAATTGCAGTACAACACACGTGCAATCCAGGGTCTAAGGCAAAGCAGATTAGAAAGTAGCTCTTTTGGTCCTGTTGACTTGCATTCGTTTTTTCATTCTGCCGGGGACCCATGAGCCAACCGGAAAGGGAGGAGACTTAGGCTCCCTATGATGCTGAACGATCGTTTTCTGTTCTCGTTTTGCTGTCAGATAAATCAAGTTTTCTATTCTATTCTATTGGTAGTGAGTATAATTTGAAACACTTCTAAAAAGTTCAGTTACAGAATGTTCTTACTCACCAAGGACGCACTGAGCTGCTCAAAGTCAAACATTTCATTCTCGTACTGTTCGGCCAGCTCCTTGCTCAATATGATCGCTTCCTCCCACATCTATAAAACACACAGATAGTCAAAGAATTACTTCATCATAGATAATAAATATGTCCCACCAGAGGAAATATTTGCATTCACTTAATATCAACAGATTTTGTTTTGTTTATTTTAAACCCCTAATTCAATGCCTATTAGCTTTTCTCTCCATGCTGATCTCCTGCAGCAGGGTGATGCCACAAATAGATGTGAACCCCTGAAACTTGTTGAAAGGCTTCTGAGCTAATATGGGCTGGACCAGAATGGACCGAGTCCAGACTGCATCTCAGATCAGGCTGCCGTCAGTAAGAGCGACGGTGGGAACGCCATCAGGGACCGCTTTCTGTCAGACTCCTACAAACTGACACTGGGTTGAATCTCCGCTCCCTCGAGAGTTGATGCATTCTTGCAGCCACTATAACACATCGATTTCCCTCCTGTGTGTTTGTATATCCAAGTTTCTTTCAAACAGTTGTCTGCCCAACTTAAATTCTGCCGAGTAACAGTTGGCTCCGGTACCAAGAACAGATTCTGCATTTAAACGCGTTTCGGACCTCATCCCTGAGATGATCTGGCTACAGCTCTGCAGATTTCTTCCGGGCTTAGCTTGCAAACAAAAAAAAAAAACAACATCTTTTTGGGAAAAGAATGAGAATACTGAAGAATAACGCAGTAACAACTTTCTATGAGATGGGACATTTTCTCATTGTCAAGTGGCACAGATGGCATTCAGCACAGCACGGATGTGGTACTAAGGTAAAAGAGGAAAAAGGAAAGCATGATAAGAGAAGTGGGGAAAGGCTTTTTTTATAAAAGGTTAGGCTATAAAAAAGGACAAAATAATAATACTTTTGTGGTCTGAGATGCACCCTCATCCATCTAAAGGAGGAGCATTATTAGCTCAAGAGAAAAACAAAAAGCAGATGTGTGTTTCTGCTCCACTAATCTTACCTTCCCCTTATCGAAGTAATTAATAATCTCCTGGTAGAGCTGGTCCTTGAGCTGTCCTTGAGTAGCGGCCTGGTAACCGTCTCGTTGGGTCGGGTGGGCTGCACACTGCTCATCTGACCACTACGGGGAACAAATTAGCACTGGGGTCAGCGCTGTGCAAAACAACGCAGAGCAAAATAAGCGAGTGGGTGATGAGAAATCAATTGCCGACTTATAGCAAATGCAAATGAGAGAAACTGATGCGTAATTCCTTTTAATGCCGTCCTACTCTTTTGCAGATGGAGGGTTGAGGCATGAGCAGCGATGCATGAATCAATGCAAAATGAATCAATGTTCCGCATTTTTGCAGAGATTAATTGATGTATTAACAAAAACACAAGCAATATTTTACACCAAATCACATTTTGGATCAACCATACCCGTATGTATTTGTTTTTGTTTGATAAATCAAATGTTTCTATTTTCCCTTGACTGTTGTGACGCTAAAATGAAAATCATGAAAACTGCTGCCGATTTAGGAAAACTTTCATTCCACAGCTCAACTCTAAGTATGCTGCTTTAATTTTAGGTAAAAAAAAAAAAAATCTATTTCACAATCCAGAAAGAATACTCCAGACTCCTGGAAGCAGACCCGATGAGGTGGATAGAAGAGACTTCAAATTATGCGACAATACATACAACCAAAACTTAGTAATATTAAATGTTTGATTTGTAAAGTATGTCAAATTTCTGCCAAAAAAAACAAAACTAACTAAAATAAAAATGCACAGTTATGCAGCATCAAAAGGTAAATCCTAGATTCATGAATATTGTATGTGGTGTACCACAGGGATCTGTTTTAGGACCAGATTTGTTTTTTGCTCATTTTAAATATATTTTTAAACATTTTCTAAATGCTTTTTTATATTTTTACATTTATTTATTTTTTGTTTTTGTGAAGCGCCTCGTGATTTTTATCTTGAGAGGCGCTATAGAAATGATATTTTCTTCTTCTTCTTCTATGTATATATACGAGTATTAGACACACCAAACTTTGTTTTATTTACCACTGACTTAAATGTTGTTTTGTTTTTATTAAATTTTATTTTTTTATTATGACACAGGTGTGTCCCCTCTTGGGCCCTTTTCTCTGCTGGGCAGGAGTTGCTGGAAATCCCGTGCCCTAAACTGAGATCAATGGGGTACCATGCCTTCTCGGTAATGGCTCCAACCCTTTGAAACAAGTTCTTTCTAGCAGTAAAGCAAGCTCCATCTTCTCAGGTGTTTAAATCTCGTATTAATTTTTCCTTGTTAGCTTTACCCCAACACTGTTAACATTTGTATTTTTACCTTTGGTTTTGAATTGCTTTTACTAGTGTTTATCTATTATAGTTCTTTTGCTATTTTTATCCTCTTAACTATTATGATGTCTATCCACGTTTTTACATACTGTTCAGCACCTTGGGCTTCCGGTGGGGTGGTAGAAGGTGCTCTACAAATACATTTGGTTGGCTGATTTATGGATGTCTGAAAAAACACAATCAATAAAAAACAGTATCCTATATGTGTGTATGAGGAATTGTGTGGGAAAGCAGGACGAATTAGAACTTTTGACCAGGTTCTGAAACCGAAAGGTTGTCACATTTGCACATCTCATCCCAGAGATGAGTGATAATGTAATGGCTCTGCACACTGTTGCTGTGGTATAAAGAGAGGTAAGCAGGAAGGCTTAGCTTACTGATTTCTTCACAGCTTCACTGCAACATTCACATTAAAATGATCCTCACATTTATTCATAGATGGCTGCTTTCCCTGAATCGACAAAGCTAAAGAGCTGAAAATATAAAAAGTCCTTTTAAATAATCAAATTTATTATTAACTGCAGATTTATGTTCTACTGAGGAACCAAAATAATAATAATAATAATAATAAAATATCCAGCTATTTTATCTTAGTGGAATATTGCATCCTCCAGCAGCATATTTAAAAATAAACTTGTTTTTCGTTGCATCAGATCTTATTCGATTTTCCTTTGTGCCCATAAACAAGACAAAATGAATTATTCAGACACTGGTAGAACAGGATTTGTTAACTTCCAGAACAAATACTAAATACATTCTTCCTGTTTGCTACAACCAGAAAGGCACGGTTGCTAAAAGTTGGGCCGATTAACTCCTGCAAATGTGACTAGTCAGAGAGGAAAACGGGACTCAGTCACAGCCTGTTCCTCTCTGACAGAACCTGGGGCTGAAGCAGCAAGCTATTTATGCAAATACATATGAGACATCGGATGATACAGTTGTGGATAAAAGGCACGCAGGAAAAACTCTAAATTTATGGTGTACCAAACCCCAGCTGGGAATAGACACTGCGGTTTGTTGCGTAAGGAGTTTTGGGTGGTGATATTTCTGGCTAGGAGAAACTTTCACAGGCTGAGGAGAAGAATTTCATTAGCAACCGGTTGTGATCATCACAGGAATCCTCATGAGAACTTCTCTCTATTTGTATCTTTAATGAAAATGATAACAACTGCGCTTGTTTTCGTCCATAAAGCAAAAACAGCTCATATTGCTGCTGATGAGTGTTCTTCCTCTGCTCTAACTCTGATGAGTTTTTTGTTCTCCTTTGGAGGAAAGATCAGATATTAGTCGTGACTTGCATCGGCTACACGAGGCGAAAAAGATGCTGCTCAGCAGTTCTGCCTCCTCAGCAGCCACAAGGTGCCAAGGTGGATTAAAATGGATGCAGATGAAACATTTGATTTAAATTCAAAAGTTTAGTGCAGTTGAGAAGTAGCTCTTAGTATAATATTGGGAATTTTCCCAGCTATGTTTCGGTACCTTGAGCAGTTTTGCATGTAGCAGCAGGGTGTAGGCAGCCTCAGTGTAGTTGTCACACTCTCTGTGGAGGTCACACAGCTTGTACAGGTACCTGGCAGGAATACATAATGATGGAAAGGTCATAATGAACTGGCCTCATCGACAACAAACAGCCATACTGACAATTCCACCTCATTTTATCTCTAATAGCAGACATATAAAACACTCAGATGTTAAACAGGGGACGTGTTTTACCTCAGTGATTTATGGGACATGCCTCCACAAAAGTGAATGATTAGAAATATTAGCATATTCCATGAAGCTAGACTGCATCTTACCTGATGTACATCTCCTCTCTGTCAATCTCCTTGTAAAAGTTCTACAGAGCAAAGAGAAATGAGACGAAAAGCAGCTTCAAAGCACTTTCATTAACAGAAAATCCTGCAGTTTGTTTTTCATGCATGGAAAAATATTACGTGATATTCTGGTTTTCAGAAAGGATTGGGATTTAAATAAATGTCATTATTTTATTACTGAGTAAAGTTGAATTATTAGCATCAATGGCCCTACAAAAAGCAGCTAACTGTTCATGTAAACATACCAGAGATACATTTGTGCCTTCTAATGAAGAAGGACATGTGGGATTTGGTTTTCTAAATGTTTTACCACCAATGATGTTCCAGTGTTTCTGCTGAGTGCAGATCTGGTTCAGCTCCAGGATGTTTTGATTCTCTGTTTTAGTCTGACCCCTTCATTCCACTGGACGTGAAAGCGTTGCGAAATGGCCGTGAAATGTACTACGTGCACTGTTAAAGTGGATAGGTTGTAACATTTTGGATGCATCCCAGAAGCGAAGGGACACTCTCACTAACTATGACTTCCTGTCTGGTCCGATCTAAACTACAAACATGAAAGCAGTGTAAAACATACGGAAACATTAAAAAAATTTAAAAAGTCAGGTGCAGGTAAACGTGCAACCCCCCGTAGCCGATTTCAACAGAACAGAATATAAACCACAGACCTATTTAGATACACGCAGCTTCTTTCTCTTTGCTTGTAACTTCAAAAATCATGCATGGTGTTGCAATTCTCCAGTGATTTAGTGACTTTGTGGGACCAGTGGCATGGAATGTTTTCGTTCCCTTTTCGCGTCAGAATCGCTCCCAGTTGGAAGGAAGCTTGCGGGTAAAACGCTGCTATTTTGTTACGTGCCACTTTTGCGTCTGGTAGAAAGAAGGGGTGAGTTTCTGTAGATGATCACAGTATAGGGAGACAGTTTACGTACACCAATTACAGTTTGCTTCATTGCTTCTGCAAACAAATACCTTAACACCACCAGATGGCTTCCTAAATTCCATTTTAAACAACAGTCATGTTTGTTCTTCATTGACCTCCAGTGGGTATACTTATAAATACGACTGCAAACAACGGTTACACACACAATTTAAAGCAGGATCTATAAACACCAGCTGGTGATAATAAAAAAGCTGATGACAGCTGCAAACAGCATTTACAAACAGTTAGCAAAGGCAGTTAAATGCAGTGTTCTGAGACAGTTCAACTATTTTACTGGAGATTAAAAACACACAAACTGAAGAAAGATGCGAGACAATGAGCTCGTGTTACTCTCCTTCTAGTTTGTCTTCCTGTTTAGGTAGCAGCAGAGTATTTTATCATAAATTAAGCAAAGTGGAAGAGACACTTTTATTAGTTTTTGGTCTATTTTGAGCCAGACTACTGCATTTGAAGAAAACCATTCTTCCTGTTGGTCCAGCAAAATGCTGATGCTGGGATAGACCCAATTTTTCATTCTAAAAGGAGAGCTTGAGCAGTGTGTGTGTGTGTGTGGGGGGGGGGGGACAAAAAAAAAACAGAACTGCTGTAAGCTAGCTTTATGCACCACTGGAGCCAGATTGTGAGAAAAATAACCCTTATAGTAAAAGACAGTGCGTTTTAGGGGATCTTACGAGCACGTTGACGGTGCAGCTCATGCGATTTTCCTTGTTCTCATCGTGCATGATGGTCCTGTAGTCTAGCAGCCTCTCCAGCAGACGCACTACCAGAGTGACAAAGTTCTCGCCCGTCTTGGCCAAGTACATGTGCTTCCTGCATTGCTCCAGCAATCTTATGTTTGTTTGGTGATTGTTGACATAAAGGAAGAGAGACAGGTGCCATTATGAAGGAGATGAAGAAATTTTAAGAGGCTTCTTTGACAGTAAAATGTTAAACTTTGGGACAAACATTAACTTGTGTAACAGGACAGAGTGAGCATCCTAGTGAGAGCGTAGAAGTGGCATGCTGTGTTGTGAAGTCATGTGATCATCAGCACACTGGTTATTTTGAGGAGTGCTACGCCACAATTGGCATTATCTGATTTGTGAGAAGCTCAGGCGTTATCCTGCCCATTAATCAGCACTTACATTTTCTGAAAGAGAACTTTGTACTGCTCGTCTCCGCGACCCCCCTCCACCTCGTGATCCAGCTTGGTGATGATCTCGTTCTCAAACTGTAATTAGACAGAGCAGGCGTAAATAATCACTGTCGCTAATTTTTCTATTCATTAACGCCATCTCCCTGTCCCTGCATTGGCTCTTGGCTGAGGGGCTTTGGGGGCTCCACTTTAATCACCCTCTTTTCTCGCGGCCCAGCTGGCTGTTAGCGCGTGTTTTCGGGTTCATTACGGAAGCTTTTTCTAATCTGTGTAAATTTTATTAGAAGACAGAATAAGGATACATCAAGTCTCCTTTGCTCCTGCTCTGTTGTTGCTGTAACCACTGACATTGATGCATGGACCCGTTCCTCCAATATTTGGATGTAGCAGCTGTATAAAACAGATTTTATTGTGCTGAAACAAAACTATGTTCACTTGATGCACTCGTGTACTGACCAGATACGAGAAGTAAAGGGAAAAGACATAAAAGCTGTTGTGTATTACAGACCCCAGAAAGAAACACAATAAAGAGTTAGAGCCTTAAAAGGGATGAAGCCAAAGAAGGAAAGAATAAGAAATGAGGTTTCAACTCTCAGGGTGCAAAACCCGAGAGCCTGATTGGCTTAAATAGCAACAATTTGTACAATTAAACTGAGAAGTCACCCAAGAAAAGAATGTTGAGTAAATCATCACTGTCAAAGGAAAACAAAAGACATCAAACCCAGCTCTTTTTTACAATGTGATTCAAGAAGCACTATAATCACATATTTTGTGAATTCCTCTGAGGGATGAAACCTGCCCAAATCATCGTCTGACAGAAGAGCTGTAGCCAAATGGATTTACTCACGCAGAAAGGCTTAATTTCTACCATAAAAAAGCCACAGTATTAACTTCCACTTAGTGTGACTGTAGATAATTGCAGCACAACAAAATGAGATTTGCGAAATCACAAGCAGGCTTTTGGGCAATGCTACTTCTCATCAATTGGACTACAATGTGCTCCACTTGGGTTGTTATATATTTTTTGTAAAACTCTTTTATTACCACCCCTTACAATATTGGGACTCCTTTCTCTCCCTGCTTTGCTAAATTAGTTTAATATATCAGAACACGTACCCGTTGGAAGCTGCACGTGAAATGAAACTCGCACTGCATCATGTCAAAGAAGATGTGGATGGTGGCCCTTCGTAGCTCAATCTCAGGAACTAGTGTCATCTCCAGAATGGGACCTACCATCTCTGGGATGAATTTGATCTTGTGGGGGCCTTGAGGAAAAAAAAACTACATTTTTAATAAGCATTAAATTAATAAACCTCAAATATGTGTAGATCATGAAGTCACAAACAAAATGTGTTTCTTTAAGTCTGTCTCCTACTTCTACTGCAACACAAAATTAATAAATTAGTGAAAGGGTTGAAATAAAGGATTAGATTGTTCAATTAAAATAGAAATTGAGTACCAATATTCCAGTCAGAATAACAACTAACTTCCTGCACAACATTAAAACATGCTTCTAATTTAGACATGACAGCTACAGAATGTGTAAAGCCAATTAACACACTGTACATAACTCAGCCAAAGCCCTCTACTTGGCTGACAGATAATGACTTCCAGGAAACCTAATTTTCATATAATCATTAACACAAAGTGAGAAAACCATTGCTGTTGTTTAAGTCAGCTGTAAAATGGTGTGAATATATGTAGGAAAGATATTTTCTCTTCTTTTAAAAAGTGAAAACTGAGCCTGAGAGAGTGAAATTACCTAGATTGTACCACATATCCCTGATTTCAAAGCCGATTTGTCTTCTCATGTCCTGGTACCTGGAATACAAACATGGCAGAGATGCCCTATACATGTTAGTGTCAAATTCTGAAATATAGAAAGCAAATGATAGCTGGATTGAGTATGTGCTCCAAATCAGTTAAAACGATTGAAAGTATGAGCCACATTCACCCATTCATACACTATTTTCAAATGGTTTTGATAAAGAGCTACTGCTCTTTTGTGCAAAACTCAAGTTGTTCAAGGGTGGGAAAAGCACCAAAATCAGTTGTAACTTTAATACAATGAACTATCAAGCAGCCATAGATATAAACAATCCTGGACAAGCCCCCAAATGTGTTTGAGTCCATTCATTAGGACAGGCTGAAAGGATGCAGTGTATTGACTCCAGAAAATTTTTAAATCAGCACAAGAGAACAGTAAAAGGCCAAAATGTTTCTGTTTATTTTGTTTGTTTATGTTTATGTATTTAGCAGATGCTTTAGTCTCTATGTGTCACTGTAATGGACTGTAGACATGTCCAGGGTGTCTCCCAGTTCTCATCCACTGACTGCTGGAAAGGCACTGGTTCTCCATAACAATACCAAAAATTAAGCAGCTCAGAAAATGAATGAATGGATATAATTATGTTAAGACTCCTGTTTTTTCGAGCATCACGTCTGGATTATCAGATCCTTTCTAACTCTCCCAATAAAAACTTCCCAGATCCAATCCTGCATCTAAACCTTCTACAGGACATTAGTAGGACATTAAATTAAAAATGAACATGAAAGCAGTGAAAGAAACAAATTTGCAATATATATCCACCAGCCAACTTCAAATAAAACTTGATTTTCTAGCATTTCCTAGGAACTAAACACAAAACACTGTTGATGAGATTTTGGTCTTTTTTGCAGCTACATGGCAAAACAAAATGTGAAAAAAAAAAATCAAATAAAAGTGATATTAAAACTGATTTTATATAGACTGATGGTATTGAAATGTATTTTTGTCATGATGCATAGAACTGTAAACTTGAGTTATTTCTGTTCAAGTAGGGTGTCAGCTGGTTGCCAGTTACACACTCTCCTCTCTGCTCTGGTTATATATCTAAAGACTCAGAAGTCTGAAGAACAGATAACAAAAAGAACAGCTTTTGATCATGTTGACTGGTCATGTCAAGAGCCTTCATATAAAATAAAGTTTTCAAGGAGGAGTGGAGAAATAACTTTTTAAGGCTTTTGTGGAACCGGTAGTCATGAGCTGATCAGGTCAGAAGCAGGTCTAGACGGGAGGTCGGCGCCAGTCTCCATACATACACCACTGACTCGGGTCAAAGGGAGGACAAGTCACGAGTTGGAAGGACAGAGTGAACTATGGAGACACTAACAAGATTGGAAATAGGGGTACAAATTGGGGCCAGTTCAGTGAAAATGATCAGTTAAAAGTAATGGATCTTCTTTTATTGACAAAAATATTGATTTAACTAAGATGCATGTATTTTTTCATCAAGAATATAATAAAGGTAATCCTCAGAGAGCTATTTCTGACCTTTTCCCCCTGGTTCCTGGAGCAGATTTCAGAGCACTCTCCTCGCACTACTGCATGCTGATAAATAATTAGATGTATCTTTATTGCTGCTTCCCCGTGGGGAATAACGGCACTGAACTCAACCAAGTGTTTCAGATTTTAGAGCAGACTCGGCATCAGCCTTCCTGCGTTGCTCAGCAGGATGAAAACTCACCAAAAAAGTTGTTGCACAATTCTATCAAGAGCTGTGAAACTACATCGCTTCTCTGATGCGTGTTTACATATTAGCTGATCACCCTGATCCTGCAAAATACTAAAGAAATGTTCTGACTTCATAGAAATATGATCAAACGTGCAACTGTGAACAAAAAACACTTACAGGACTTTTTGTGTGTATAACACATTTTTAACTAACTTATTTAGCTTCTTGTGATGTTTGTCGCTGTAAGAGAAATTGTAAGCTGGGAGGCAACAGAATAAACAGCACTGGTTCATCATTTTCAGGAACTAGAAGATGGCCACATCAGAGTTGAGCTTCAGACGACAGGATTTGGAATGATAGGTCCTGATATTTGGACATCTCGTCTAGGGCTGAACGATAATTCAATAGTTCAATATATCTATGGATTGACATGTGGTGCGATAATAAAAAAAACGGGTCGATAAAACTTCGATAAAGAAAAGTTTACTTTTCTCATTAAAACCTATCAGGTAGCAGCATACTAGACTCACTACGTACTCCTAACCAATCGAAACCACAGATCCGGCACGCTACTTCACCAGCCCCCCCCCCTCTCGACACGACGACACCGACAAATGAAATAGGCCTCATTTTATAAACAATTTTTTATCTCGCCAGTTGTGGCACGTTCGGCAGTTGCTTCATACCCAACCTTTAAACTATATGTGGAAAGTGACGGAGACTGCAAGCTTGTGATTGGTCAGGATGCCGCTGCTGCACTTCTAGGGTTCTACAACCCCCCAAGGTGCTTTACAGCAAAACAGTCATTCACACACACATTCAAACGCTAGTGGTGATGAGCTACAATGTAGTCACAGCTGCTCTTGGGCGCACTGACGGGGGTGAGGCTTCCGGAAACTAGCGCCACTGGTCCCTCTGACCACCACCATCAGGCAAGGAGGGTTTTGTCTTGGCCAAGGACACACTGAGTGCAACAGACTGAGCGGGACTCTATCCTTCACCCTCCAGTTACGAGACAGGCACCTAACCCCCTTCCACCGCTATAAAATCAGTGCTCCCATCTGCAAACAGAAGTTGCTGCTTTAAAGACACTTGTGAATGAATACACTAAGCAGCTTGTGTTTTGTTTTTAAATTACTTCAGCTTGCTGTTAACTGCTCTATACAACCACAGGTGCCTAAGGGAGCAGCCCTTAAATCCCATCCACAACATCCCACCATCACACACACTGACCCCTCTACCTTGTCCTCTATGCACACTGACAGCACGACACACTAAGGATGTGAAAAGAGTAGCATTTAAGCGTGGCAGCTCTTCTGACCCATAACTAATATCCATTCAGAGACCTTTTCCACACATTGTGCAACTTCAAAGCATCCAGCAGCTATCACAGAATCCTGAAGTCAAACTGACCATTTTGCCAATAGCATTGAAAGGTGCACTAATGTATTTTGACACAAAAGATAAAAGCATTGAAAGACTTCTCAAAAAAGAAGCTGTGTCACCTCTTTATAGCCACGCCACGTCAAAGAACCTCCCTATACTCATCTGTCAAAGGGAGAAGGGTGCAGAGCCCAAGGATTGATCTCGGGCAGATTATTGGCAGGGATTTAGAATAGTCTTAACGAATGCTTGGCAAAAAGAAAAAACGAAATGCATTATAAATAAAATCCTCGAGTGTTTCTGCATCTCATTATCATATCTGTGTGCACAGATCCACACAGCATGATTCTGTGTGAGCAGAAGGAACGAGGCTCGTGTTCCACATATGTGCGTGAAGATGTCAGCACGACGCACCGAATCCCTGTCTACGCCGGGACAGATGCAGGGGGCTTTCCTGTCACACTCATGCAGACAGAGAGACAGACAGCTATGACTGTTGGCTGTCAGGAACTACAACGCATACCTGTCAGCTACGTGCAAAGAGCTCCCACGGAGGTGAACTAATAATAACACGTCTGCAGAGGGTCGGCAGAGCGTTGAGTAATGCAACTGGGCCAGAAAGGAAAGATCACCAGAGAGAGGTGGGAAAATGGAGGGTGATTGGGAAGGCAGGAGATGGAGAACAGAATATATAGTGACAGACACAGTGAGAGGGGAAGAAGTGGCTTGTAAAAGCAGTTTGGATAAGATCAAAGCCCAAACAGAGGAAGTGTGAGATATTCCCAAAGCCTGACAATATGACGCTCCTTCTGCTCATCACTCACATGAGCATATCATAACAATGACACAGCTGCACACCCATTTATCCAGCTGCTACTGTGTTTCTGTCATTAAACCTCCTCGCAGTCTCAAATCAGTGCCCCTATATTCAATATAGTTAATTTATATTTACATGGAAAATGATACCATAAATGTTCATGTACCGTACAGGCCAAAGGTTTGGACACACCTTCTCTGTTGTCTTTATTTTCAGGACCTGGTACATTCTCATTGAAGGCATCAAAACTATGAATGAACACATGTGGAGTTATGTACTTTACCAAAAAAGGTGAAATAACTGAAAACAAGTTTTATATTCTATTTTCTACAAAATAGCCACCCTGTGCTCTGATTACTGCTTTGTACACTCTTGGCATTCTCTTGACGAGCTTCAAGAGCTAGTCACCTGAAATGGTTTTCCAACACTCTTGAAGGAGTTCCTCTTGAAGCTCATCAAGAGAATGCCTATAGTGTTAGTGTTGATAAATCAAACCTTCTGGTGTTCATACGATGAAGATGAGTGAGATAAAGATTTTCCAGCAGGAGCTAATAAGGGCTGATAATAACAACCTGAACAACAATGTGCATCACATATGAGCCACTGTGATGCAAGTTCTGCTGACAAATCTGCCTCCAAATGAAGACAGGAGCCAATATGCTCAACGTCTTCCCAGAATGCATCTGTCTGTCTGAATGCATTATCAGACTCTGGGAGAAATACTAATGCAGACAGATGCCTCTTTGTAGAAACACAGAGTGGATGAGCGGGAAGTCTGTAAAAAAAGTACTTTCATGGATTTAAAACGGATGTGCGACGTTGTACGAGTATGAAATTCAAATAATCAGAGCAAATCCTGATTATTTTGGTAAAAACTGATCAGAACTGCTGTGAAGATTCTCAGAAGTGTGCATATCCTGTTGGGAGAAATTCAACTGTGGCGGTGTAAAGTGAGGATCTGCGGCGGATTGCAAGAGATCTGGTACTCACTTGTGGAAGAGCTTCGCTCGTTTGTCACTCGAGAAGGTCTCCAGCTGCAGAGACTCCTGGGTGAGGAAGGCCACGGCCAAGTGAAAGTAGTTGTTCCACAGCTAATCCAGATAAAGTCAGGGAGACAGACAGGGGTAGAGGTGAGGAGGGAACAAGAGATTATTTAAGTCGCAGCTCAAAGACCGTTTTACAGCAATCTTCTTCTGTGCTAGACAGAGAGGGCAGGAAAGCTTTATGGTTTCATTAAATCAAAAGCTTTAGATGAGATGGTTAGAGTTGTGAGCTGGGAGGCTGTCCAAATGGATGAAGAGGTTGTTGATTTAGGTCAACGTCACCCGCAGCACACTTTCAATGAGACAATAGCAGCAGCTAAAGGGAAACCCATTGTTTCTAATATTGTGTGGATATTCTCCTGTGTTTTAGGGCATAACATGGACAAAAAATACAATAACATCTGAGGTTTTCATCGTAAATGTCCTTGAAACAATTTAATATTCTGATGTAAAAAAAACTACATTAATTTAGAAAAAATGTCTAATTTTTGTGATGTTTAAAGGCAAACACTTATAACAATACCACTGATATTTTTCTGATATCCCTCAGAGACCCTGTTATAGTGGGGGTGTGAACGTTTGGACAGCCTTGCTAATCTTCATGATTTTCCTGTGTAAATTATTGAACCTTGAACCTTGAACAGTCAACTTATCGTGGTGGAGGAGTTTGAGTGCCCTACAGATCCTAGGAGCCATGTTGTCTGTGGCACTTTGTGCCCCTGGTAGGGTCTCCCATGACAAATGGGTCTTAGGTGAAGGATGAGACAAAGAACGGTTCAGAAGATCTTTCATGGACGTAAAAACAAAGAGTCGGAGTACCCGGCCCGGAGGGTTACCGGGGTCCCACCCTGGAGCCAGGCCTGGGGTTGGGGCCCGTGAGCGAGTGCCTGGTGGCCGGGCTTTCGCCCATGGGGCCCGGCTGGGCCCAGCCTGAACCAGATACATGGGCTCCTCCAACTGTAGACCCACCACCCACAGGAGGAACATGAAGGGTCTGGTGCAGTGTGGATTGTGTGGCAGACCGAGGCGGGAGCCTTGGCGGTCCGATCCCCGAACAAGGAAACTGGTTACTGGGACATGGAACATCACTTCGCTGGCAAGTGCTAGATAGTGCTAGCCTGGCAAGCCAGACTAAATAAATGTATTATTTAATCTGGCCATGCTCCATTGACGGCTCTCGGTTGTCGGGCGGGTTCTACCGTTGTCTTTCAAATGACCTCTGCATTCCACTGGACAATGAATGTGACATACTCTTGTTTCACTCTGTTGCATCATCCCACCCACCAGGCATATAGAGTGCCCTGATTGGCCCACAAAGCGGATAAAGCTCTGTGATTTGTTCACTAAGCAGATAGAGCACTATGATTGGCCCACCATTATGGACCAATCACAGCTGTTTATGTGTTTGAAACCCCTCTAGAGAGCTGTGATTGGCTAGCCAGAGTCCTGGTAGGAGCTGCTGAGGTTCCAATGGAGCATGCCTAGACCATTCTTTGCAAAGCAAGAATTTGGTCTAGTTCACTAGGCTAAGATAGTGCTCCATCAGGGGACTCCATTGTCCTGCTGGGGGACTTCAATGCTCACGTGGACAATGACAGCATGACCTGGAGGGGTGTGATTGGGAGGAACGGCCCGCCCGATCTAAACTCGAGTGGTGTTTCATTATTGGACTTCTGTGCAAGCCGCAGTTTGGCCATAACGAACACTACGTTCGAACATAAGGATGCCCATCGGTACACTTGGTACCAGGGCAACCTAGGTTGCAGGTCGATGATATACTTTGTAGTCATATCGTCTGACCTGCGGCCGTATGTTTTGGACACCCGAGTGAAGAGAGGAGCGGAGCTGTCAACTGATCACCACCTGGTGGTGAGTTGGATCAGATGGCAGGGGAAGATGCCGCGTAGACCTGGCAGACCCAAACACATAGTGAGGGTCTGCTGGGAACGCTTGGAAGAAGAACCTGTAAAGACGGTCTTCAACTCCCACCTCCGGCAGAGCTTTGACCGCGTCCCAAGAGCAGTGGGGGACATTGACTCAGAGTGGGCCTTGTTCCACTCTGTGATAGTTGAGGCGGCCGTTGCTAGCTGTGGTTGCAAGGTGGCCGGTGCCAGTTGTGGTGGCAACCCCCGTACCTGCTGGTGGACACCAAAGGTTCGGGGAGCCGCCAGGCTGAAGAAGGAGGCCTACAGGGCGTGGCTGGTCTGTGGGTCTCCGGAGGCAGCAGACGGGTACCGGATAGCCAAGCGGGGTGCAGCAGTGGCGGTTGCCGAGGCAAAATCTCGGGCGTGGGAGGAGTTTGGTGACGCCATGGAGAAAGACTATTGATCGGCGCCAAAGATGTTCTGGCAAACTGTCCGGCACCTCAGGAGAGGGAGGCAGCAACTCGCTTACACTGTTTACAGTGGGGATGGGGAGCTGCTGACGTCAACTGGGGCTATAGTCGGGCGGTGGAAGGAATACTTTGAGGAGCTCCTCGATCCCCCCTACGCGCATTCTGAGGAGGAGCCAGAGCCGGGATACCTGGGGATGGACTGTCCAATCTCTGGGGCAGAAGTTGCTGAGGTAGTCAAACTACACAGCGGCGGAGCCCCGGGGGTGGATAAGATTCGCCCTGGGTATCTCAAGGCTATGGATGTGGTAGGGCTGTCGTGGTTGACATGTCTCTGCAACATTGAGTGGTCATCGGGGGCCGTTCCTGTGGAGTGGCAGACCGGGGTGGTGGTCCCCATCTTTAAGAAGGGTGACCGAAGGTTGTGTTCCAACTATAGGGGGATCACACTCCTCAGCCTCCCTGGAAAGGTCTACTCCAAGGTACTGGAGAGGAGGGTCCGATCGATAGTTGAATCTCAGATTGAGGAGGAGCAATGTGGTTTTCGTCCTGGCCGTGGAACTGTGGATCAGCTCTATATACCCTTGCAAGGGTGATGGAGGGGGCATGGGAGTTTGCCCAACCAATCCACATGTGTTTTGTGGATTTGGAGAAGGCTTATGACCGTGTCCCCAGGGGCACCCTGTGAGGGACGCTCCAGGAGTATGGGGTGGGTGGCTTTCTGTTAAGGGCCATTCAGTCCCTTTACCAGAGGAGCGTGAGTTTGGTCCGCATAGCCGGTAGTAAGTCGGACCTGTTCCCAGTGAGGATTGGACTCCGCCAGGTCTGCCCTTTGTCACCGGTTCTGTTCATTACCTTTATGGACAGAATTTCTAGGCGTAGCCGTGGTGTGGAGTGTGTTGAGTTTGATGGCAGGAGAATCCCGTCTCTGCTTTTTGCGGATGATGTGGTCCTCCTAGCTTCATCCAGCTCTGACCTTCAGCTCTTGCTGGGTAGGTTCACAGCAGAGTGTGAAGCGGCTGGGATGAAGATCAGCACTTCCAAATCTGAGACTATGGTTCTCGACCGGGAAATGGTGGCTTGCATACTCCGGGTCAGGAGAGAGGTCCTACCTCAAGTGGAGGAGTTTAAGTATCTCGGGGTCTTGTTCACGAGAGAGGGTAGGAGGGATCGGGAGATCGATAGGCGGATTGGTTCAGCGAGCCGATCTGTCGTGGTGAAAAGGGAGGTGAGCCAGAAAGCCAGGATCTTGATTTACCAGTCGATCTACATCCCAATCCTCACCTATGGTCATGAGCTTTGGGTAATGACCGAAAGAACGAGATTGCAAATACAAGTGGCCAAAATGAGTTTCCTCCATAGGGTGGCCGGGCTCGAGGAGCTCGGACCTTCGGGAGGGACTCAGACTACAACTGCTGCTCCTCCGGATCAAAAGGAGTCAGTTGAGGTGCTTTGGGCATCTGGTCAGGATGCCTCCTGGACGCCTCCCTGGGGAGGTGTTTCGGGCATGTCCTGCCGGCAGTAGGCCCCCGGGTCGAACTAGGACACGTTGGAGAGGTTATATCTCCAATCTGGTCCGGGAACGCCTTGGGGTCCTGCCGGAGGAACTGGTGGAGGTGGCGGGGAGAGGACAGTCTGGAGCTCCCTAGTTGGCATGTTGCCCCCGCGGCCCGGACACGGATAAGCGGAGGAAGACGACGAGACGATGACGGAATTATTGGTTGTAATGATGAAAATATCCAGTTGAATTGATCATATAGGAGACACACACAGTGATATTTGAGAAGTGAAACAAAGGTTTCAGGATTTACAGAAAGTGTGCAATAATTGTTTTATCAGATTTTTAAAAAGGTATCGGCTCAATATTTAGTAGATCATCCTTTTGCAGAAATAACAGCCTCTAAATGCTTCCTATAGCTTCCAACGAGAGTCTGGATTCTAGCTGAAGGCATTCTGGACCATTCTTCTTTACTAAATATCTCTGGTTCATTCAGGTTTGTTGGCTTCTGAGCATGGACAGCTCTGTCCCACCACAGATTTTCAATAATATTCAGGTCTGGGGACTGAGATGGTCATTCCAGAACGTCCTACTTGTTCCTCTGCATGAATGCCTTAGTAGATGTTGAGTAGTGTTTAGGGTTGTTGTCTTTTTGAAAGATCCAGCCCCAGTGCAGTTTCAGTTTTGCCACTGATTCCTGGACATTGGTCTCCAAAATCTGCTGATATTGAGTGGAATCCATGCATCCCTCAGCTTTAACAACATTCCCAGTCCCTGCACTGGCCACACAGCCCCAAAGCATGATGGAACCACCACCGCATTTTACTGTAGGTAGCAGGTGTTTTTCTTGGAATGCGGTATTCTTTTCCCTCCATGCATAATGAACCTGGTTATGACCAAATAACTCAATTTTAGTTTAATCAGTCCACAGCACCTTATTCCAAAATGAAGCTGGCTTGTCCAAATGTGCGTCAGCATACCTCAAGCAGCTGTTTGTGCCTTGGGCAGAGAAAAGGCTTCCTCTGCATCACTCTCACATACAGCATCTCCTTGTGGAAAGTGTGCCAAGTAGCTGAAAGATGCACAAGGACTTCATCTGCAGTAAGATGATGATGTTGGTCTTTGGTGCTGGTCTGTGGGTAGACTCAGACTTATTTTGGTCTGCCACTTGGAGCCTTATCTTGATTCTTGAACTGTTCCTGTGGTCTTCTATTTCCTCAATATGTTAATCACTGTGGAAACATAAGCTGAAATCTCTGAGACAGCTTTCTGTGTCTTTCCTCTAAACCATGATGGTGAACAATCTTTGTTGAATCAATAAAATGACAACAGCGCCCAAATTTATGCACCTGCCTACAATTATTGCAAACTTTTTGTAAATCATATAAACTTTGTTTTACTACTCAAATATCACTGTGTGTGTGTCTCCCATATGATATATTTGACTGGATTTTGTTATTGTAACAATCAACAATTTACACAGGAAAATCATGAAGATTAACAAGGCTGCCCAAACTTTCGTACCTTAAAGAGGACATTGGTTTCTTGTACTACAATACTTGATTCTTTTTCACTTGAATTGAACTAATTTTTACTATTTAAGGAGAGAATTTTTAACTGAAAACTTTTATACAGTACAGGCCAAAGTTTGGACACACCTTCTCGTTCAATGTGTTTTCTTTATTTTCATAACCATGACCATTTACAAAGGGGTAAACAAATGCTAAACACCTCTGGGAACTCCTTCAAGAATGTTGGAAAACTATTTCAGGTGACTACTTCTTGAAGCTCATCAAGATAATGACAAGGGGTAGCTATTTTCAAGAAAATAGCATATAAAACATGTGTTCAGTTATTTCACCCTTTTTTGTTAAAGTGACAATGTGTAGTTTTTACCACTAATCTCTGAAAATATCCATCGAAATGTAGTTTTAAATTAATTAAGATACCCAGTTGATGAAAAATATCGGTGGTTTCATAACATATAACCATAAAAAAATGGTCTAAAACACATGGGAGCGAGTCAAAGTCTCTCGACAACGCCATATTGGATGCCATATTTCCTTCTACAGAATCCTGTGAGGACAAAATACCTTTACTGATTTGTAACAAACAGTTACAAAACTTTCACCGTCAAACTTTGTTGTTTTACACGTTTACTTCTTCACTACTTGCCAGTGATAGAAGGGAATCTGATGTTCTTGTTATTTTGCTGGAGGTTGTCCCAGGGATTTTTGACCCTAATGGCCATTTGTTGTCAAGGTCTTACTTGAACACAAAAGTAATGCTTGCTTGCAATGATTTAGGTATCAACTGCCGCCAATCGCCAGGGAAACTACACACTGTCACTTTAAGTACATAACTCGCCATGTGCTCATACACAGTTGTGATGCCTTCAGTGAGAATCTACCAATTCCCAATGGTTGGGAAAATAAAGAAAACACATTGAATGAGAAGATGTGTTCAAACTGTACTGTAGCTATTTTTTAACTATTAATTTTAAGAAAGAAAAATGTAAACTTTTTATTTTTAACTATTAAATGTTCAAAAATAATGTTTTTTTTTAAATCTCTGGAATGTTCTATAAATCTACAACAGCTAAGGGAAATAAAAGTTCCACTTCATTTAGTGAATAGCTGCCTTTATGGAAAACTCTGAAAAAATAAGATTAATGTCATGCAACAATAGGAATATCCAACATTTTTCCACATAAATTACACTAATTACATACTTTTTGGCATTTTCCTCAAAATCTGACCCCTCCTTTCAGTCCCAATTGTTAAAACCACAGTGGCACTGAAACACCCTCATATGTATTTACACTCAAAATACAGCTTTTAATAATGATTAGAGTCTTGAGTTTATGATTAATATTTTCTTATAAAATGCCAGAAGTATAAGAATAGTTCTATATGAGTCCATAATTCTGTGTTGAAAATGTATCCAACACCTCTAAACAATTACACAAATAAGCCACACCTCTTGTTTTTTCTTTCTGTCACAAAACTTCATAAAAACAGCTTTAAGTGCCGTTAGTCACACTAAAATACAGCTGAATTAATCATCCATAAAGGTTCTAAAAGCTCCCAGGATTTCTGTTGTTGACGATGTTGTTTCATCTTCAAGAAATTGCTCTATTCAAAAGAGAAAAGGTTAAAATATTCAACCCTGTGAATAAAACTGCTGGTCATTACGGAGTAATTGATGTTCTCTAGCTGCAGTTTGTCAAACCTTCAAATGTTAATGCAGCGTTGACTAACAGGACTTTATTTTAAGCTTTTGTGGTGCAGAGACAAGAGTAGTTTAAATAATTAAAAAACAAAAACAGGTGTAATTCTGTGCATTGCTTACCTGTAGCTCAAAGTTGGTTTGATCCAGAAATTTCTTGTTCAGCACTGATGCGTACTGGCTGATAGCCCGGAGGAAAACTCTAGAGACAAAAGAGAAAATGGAAAGGGATTTTGTGCTTTATCTGTTTTGTCTTTTATGTTTTTTTTTTTTTGTTTTCCCCTCAGGGACATTTTATTACAGTGAAAGTCAAGAAAGATTTAATATTATTTTGTCAAAAATAAAAATGACATTTAATAAAGGCAAAGTTCAAACTGATCCATCTTGAAACAAGTCTTGTCATTTTTTCCACATGAACTGACATTTCCCAAATTCACTGAAATTCTTTCCACAGCAAAAATATCAGCAGAAGTTTAAAAACTACTGATAGGAAATGTGCACAAAGGAAAAATAATAATAAAATAAAATGTTATATATATATATATATATATATATATATATATATATATATATATATATATATATATATATATAATCAAACTCAGCACAGTCGACTTAAATGGGCCATATCATGTAAAATTAACTTTTTGGAGCTTTTTAGCATCTGATATTGTTGTTTGAAAAATACCCCCAAACCAGTTTTTAGCTCCATTCATGTAATTTCCTGTTTCAACTGCAAATGTTGAGTTTTATTTTGAAATTCATGACAACAGACTGATGTTACATCTATATGTCACTCCATCTTCCGGCTCCTGACACCAGGCCCTGCTCCTGCCCTGGTTAGAGTGTATGGCTGGGACGCAGTTTTGCACAGGTTCACATCTTGGTTGCGAGGTGTGGTGTGAGGTGAGCAGAGTAAATCAACTAAAATGCAGTTAGGAAGTGACCTCATTCAAGGATCTTTAGAAACACGAAATTTTAGCAGAAAGTAATCAATAAAACTAAAATATAAAAACATAAAAACTGCTCCAGCTGGCTACATAAATTACTACCGACAGCAATGGGGGTCGAACCCACGTCAGTGTGGCAAAACAGAGTTGTCAAGCAGACATCTTATCCTCTGGACAATCAGCCACAGCAACTGACTTGCCTGAGACACCTGAGAGCATTTTGTCAGAGCGTGCATGGGCGGAGTTTTACTGAAACTAACGGCTTTATTTCCAGGTATAAATTCAAGCTGACGAAAGTAACTCAAATTTAACATAAATGACACCTCAATAGTGCCATTGGTAATATTTTATAATGTACTGTTCCTACCTTTGCTCTCAAAGGTTTAAATCAGCATGATATGGACTGAACCTTTAATCTGTGACTGGCCAGTCTGAAACGTAAAGATCTGACTTGTTGTAAATAATACTTTGGTCATTAAGTACCAATTCATGCAGAATTCAAAACATCAAGTTAATCAAAAATTGAGGATGTGTTCCAGTTACTTCCAGCAGTCTCGGTGTTTCGATATTCCTCTTTGGCAGACTTAGGAGCTAAGGACGACCAGAACAAGACGTGAGTCGAGAAGCTCTGAATGAACCTTGCAGGGATCGCTGACTGATAGGTTAATCCACTCTGATGCTGCAGAATTAAATCTTAATAACTTAAGTGGCATGAAATTATGATTGCCAGTCATAGATTCAGGCACCCTTAATTTAACTTCAGTTGCTGGAAGAACTTGTCAGACAATAGTGTGGGTATTATTAGTCTCTACGAATTAAACACCAGAAAGCTACTTTCCTCATACGAGGAAACAACATCACATCTAGCACCACACATTCAATAACTAGATGTACTTTATTTAAGGAGCCATTACCCAAGCTGTTGTCGTCTTTCTTAGTCCTTTGTAACGTCCAGCAATGGTCAGTTTTTAGGTACAGTTTGACCATTCAACATCTGGTCAAAAAGGAGACACGAGACTGCATGTGACCCCTTTAAATCAGCCTGCCTTCATCCCACCAGCTGGAGCTCAGAGCCTGCAGCTCTGAACACAGATAACGAAATGTCAACAATAATGTTCTCTCCTCAAGATCCAATCTTTCAGGATTCTTCATGCTTCCATATAAGGAACACTCGCAGCCTGGATTAGTTGCTAAATCAAAGAATGATTTTCTAAATCAGATATGAACTTCTACAACTTATAAGCTAGATAATCATTAAATAAATGTTTGTTTGTTGTTACCTATAATAATTATAATATAATGAAATGTTTCATTAATCTGTGCTCAATGATTGAAATGTGAAATGAATGTTATGTTATGATTACAGTGACTGAAATATGTTTCAGCATGTTTACATGACAAGGTCATCACCATTTGCACTCACACAAGGACAAAGTTAAGTTAAACTCATGACAAATAGATAGTCCTTTACCCAGATCAGAGCATCCGGTATCAAAGAATGCTTGTTTCTGAGATTCTTGGCAATATTCCTCAAACTTGTCAACCTCTGGTTGGCTACATAAATCATAACATGAGAACATTAAAACCAGATTACTCTGGTGATTCCTCAGTTCTAGAGAAAGCTTCAGACTGGCCATCTGAAGCAAAACCCTCTTTAACCATGTAGCTTTTGGCACGTCATCAAAAACTTTTTGGCACCTGCATAGCTGATACAGCAAACAGTTCCTGCAGAACGAGCTGATAATGTTCCGACTCCTTAAAGAGTCCCAGACGCGCGGTTCCATCCATCTGTCGTGACCCGAGACATCCCTGGACTGAAGAGTCGGTGCCACGGTATCCTACAGCCCTTTGGTGCCGAGGTCATCCGACCTCTCTGACCATCGGATCCACCAAGAGGGTCTCCGAAACGGGTGAAGCAGACACACAGATAGCGTCGGATGTGCTTTTGATTATAATCAACTTCATAGCTTAACGCAAACCAAATTGTTTTACATCCAGAACTCAGTTTTCCTAGATACGGAAGTTCTGACTAACATCGCATTCACACATAGGTTTCATACATCACATTTAGTTCCATCCATTACCGTAAATGCTTAGCTAACTTGTCATGTTTTAATTGTTGGTAAAATAAATTCTTACTTTTATAAACCTCTTTTCTGAATCAAAACGAAGTGTGTACACTCCCTTGATAAAGCAAGAACCCTAGAATCTTCTGATAAACACAGAAAAAACCAAGCAGGGTTGATATTCTGTATTTCAATAGAGTGTCACAGCTTGTTGGTCATAAGTAGAGGTAATACATCTATTGAGCTCTTAAAGCAATCCATTTACCAAACCCTACACCTTCATTAAATTGACAAGAGCATTTTCCAAACGGCTAAAATCAATAAACAAACACAACTGATTGTCTGAATTAGTAAATAAAGCTGCATCAGAATGTGATGAGAGATGCTAGGAGGACAATGGATATGCCACTTGAGGAGATTAGATCAAGGTCTCATGAGGATGAAATACTTGAATAAGCAGTGCTGGGAGGTGAGAAGACATCTACCACACAAGCAGGGAGGTTTACATCCTCATGCAGCTAAATCTTCACTGCTCAATATGGGAATTGGCTGTTTCACATAAATCATCTTTAACTTTCAGTTTCAGCTGGGTGACAGCTGAACGGAAGTTTAACGGAAGTTCAGGATTTAAATGCTGTGAATATAGGTCGGGGTTTTCCCGCTGCCCCACACATCTGACCTTGAACAGGAACAACATCTCTGTTACCACAGAAATGCTGTGGGACCTGAGTATTTTCAGCCCATACAATATTAATGTCCCACATATATCTCCATCACTGACTAAATTCTATCTGAGGGTGATGTGCAATTCACATTCAGTGTGACCTTAATCATTAGCTGGAAAGGTTAACTGTCATTGAACACCTTTGGATATTCCATTAGAACTCCATTTCTCCAGCTCTCTGGCCTCCTAGAAGCCTGCACCATCTTAGAAGCCCTCAGAAAGCCTATTACCAGTGTCCTGCCTGCAACAGCTCCGGCTCCCCCTCAGCACACCTCACTCAATTTTCTGCAGCTGTGAACATGACAACAATGCAGATATGCTTAATGCTAAAATGCATTTCCTTCTACTTTGCCAACTACCCAGAAACAAATGAGAGCTTAATGTGTGGAGCTAAATGCTGACCAATATTGTTTTTATATGTGTGCCCCCTTTGACACGCGTTATTGGATAGTTGAAGAAGAGATAGAGGAAGGAGGAACGTCTGGTTAGCGACATGGTGTTGAAGCATCTGTTACATTTCGGGTTCTACAACCATAGACTGTTGAGACTTGAAAATTATTAAAAAAATTTGAAACCCGTTTGCCATAAGGTATCTGGTGAGTATGTAAATGATTAATTTGTTTGTTAGCAAAAATTGCGTGAACTACAGGACAGATTATGATGAAACTTTCAGAAAGTTAACAGCAGATGTGCCTCTACAATTCTTTTCAGTTTATTTATATAGCGAGTTAGTGACAAACCACGACAGGAGTCTTCTGAAGGCACTTGTGAACATTCCCATTGAAGAAGAAGAAGAAAATATCATTTCTATAACGCCTCTCAAGATAAAAATCACGAGGCGCTTCACAAAAACAAAAAATGTAAAAATATAAAAAAGAATTTAGAAAATGGTTAAAACATATTTAAAATGAGCAAAAAACAGACAATTGTGATTTAAAAAAAAAGTTAAGAAAGAGAGAGAGTGAATAGGAAAGAGCGAAATCAGTGGATCCCGAGGAAAGTGGAATAGGTGGGTTCAGTTCTTCATGCCAATTTGTTTCAAGTTTCCTATATAAGATACCCAGTAGATCGCATTGAGTCGCTGACTTGTTGTGTCAGCAATCCTCATACTGAACAAGCACCCAGGGACAGTGGAGAGGAAAACTCCCTTTTAACTGGAAGAAAGCTCCAGAGGATCCTGGCTATAAGTAGCCATCCGCCATGACTCACTGGGATCGAGAAGAAAGGGCAGACACACACACGCACGCACGCACGCACGCACGCACACACACACGCACACACACACACACACACACACACACACACACACACACACACATAAAACTACAACTGATACACTTGTGAAATTAGGTCAATTAAAGATGGCCGCCACAGCCAAGTGACCTTAGAAAACACAAAAATGGCAAACCCATTTTTTGATATTGTTATATTAGCTGAGGGCCTCCTCAACAAGCACTACACCTTACCAAATCTTTGCCTAAAGCATTAGCACTGATTATTGGAGTCAACCCTACTTTTCTACTGACAAAACATAAACAACAGTTTTTGATGAAATGGCTCAAAAAGGCTGAGTTTGAAGTGTAAGTACAGGTCCTTCTCAAAAAATTAGCATATTGTGATAAAGGTCATTATTGTCTGTAATGTACTGATAAACATTAGACTTTCATATATATTAGATTCATTACACACAACTGAAGTAGTTCAAGCCTTTTATTGTTTCCAATATTGATGATTTTGGCATACAGCTCACGAAAACCCAAAATTCCTATCTCAGAAAATTAGCATATTTCATATGACCAATAACAGAAAAGTGTTTTTAATACAAAAAAAAGTCAGCCTTCAAATAATTATGTTCAGTTATGTACTCAATACTTGGCCAGGAATCCGTCTGTAGAAATGACTGCTTCAATCAGCGTGGCATGGAGGCAATCAGCCTGTGGCACTGCTGAGGTGTTATGGAGGCCCAGGATGCTTCGATAGCGGCCTTAAGCTCATCCAGAGTGTTGGGTCTTGCGTCTCTCAACTTTCTCTTCACAATATCCCACAGATTCTCTATGGGGTTCAGGTCAGGAGAGTTGGCAGGCCAGTTGAGCACAGTAATACCATGGTCAGCAAACCATTTACCACTGGTTTTGGCACTGTGAGCAGGCGCCAGGTTGTGCTGAAAAATGAAATCTTCATCTCCATAAAGCTTTTCAGCAGATGGAAGCATGAAGTACTCCAAAATCTCCTGATAGCTAGCTGCATTGACCCTGCCCTTGATAAAACACAGTGGACCAACACCAGCAGCTGACATGGCACCCCAGACCATCACTGACTGTGGGTACTTGACACTGGACTTCAGGCATTTTGGCATTTCCCTCTGCCCAGTCTTCCTCCAGACCCTGGCACCTTGATTTCCGAATGACATGCAAAATTTGCGTTCATCCGAAAAGACCTGGGGAATGCGGCATGGTGAACACGGTGGCTCTGGATGTTTCTACGCCAGACTCAGTCCACTGCTTCCGCAGGTGCCCCAAGGTCTGGAATCGGTCCTTCTCCTCTTCTCGCTGTGCAGCGTTTTCTGCCACACTTTTTCCTTCCCACAGACTTCCCACTGAGGTGCCTTGATACAGCACTCTGGGAACAGCCTATTCGTTCAGAAATTTCTTTCTGTCTTACCCTCTTGCTTGAGGGTGTCAATGATGGCAAACACAACTGATTGTCTGAATTAAACTCTCCACATCTTCAGCTCGCTGTCCACCTCACATGCAAGCTGACAGTGACAACAGTCAGGTCGGCAGTCTTACCCATGATTGCGGTTTTGAGTAATGAACCAGGCTGGGAGTTTTTAAAAGCCTCAGGAATCTTTTGCAGGTGTTTAGAGTTAATTAGTTGATTCAGATGATTAGGTTAATAGCTCGTTTAGAGAACCATTTCATGATATGCTAAGTTTTTGAGATAGGAATTTTGGGTTTTCATGAGCTGTATGTCAAAATCATCAATATTAGAAACAATAAAAGGCAACTTCAGTTGTGTGTAATGAATCTAATATATATGAAAGTCTAATGTTTATCAGTCCATTACAGACAATAATGAACTTTATCAAAATATGCTAATTTTTTGAGAAGGACCTGTATAGTAGTAGCCTTTATTGCAGACTCACGGTCCAAAAAATACACTGCTCACAAAAATTAAAGGAACACTTTAAAAAAAAACACATTAGATACATCAGAGCTTAATATGAAGTTGGATATCTATACAAATAACGACAGGGCAATGTCTTAGGAGCAAAAGGATGCCACATCTTTTAATGGAAATAAAAGTTATCAGCCTACAGAGAGCTCAATTGTGTAGACACCCTAAAATCGGAGTGAAATGAAGATGTGGTAGGCTAGTCCATTATTTCAAAAACTTAATTTCTGCAAATCAAATTGCTTTTCAGTATCTTGTTTGGCCCCCACGAGCTTGTGTGCATGCTTGACAATGTCGGGGCATGCTCCTAATGAGACAACGGATGGTGTCTTGTGGCATTTCCTCCCAGATTTGTGTGAGGGCATCCCTGAGCTCTTGTACAGTCTGAGGAGCAACCTGGCACCGCCTAATGGACCGAAACATAATGTCCCACAGATGTTCTATTGGGTTTATGTCAGGGGATCATGAAGGCCATTCGATTGTTTCAATTCCTTCATCCTCCAGGTACTGCCTGCATACTCTTGCCACATGTCGTGCATTAGGAGAAAACCAGGACCTACTGCATCAGCGTAGGGCCTGACAAAGGGTTCAAGGATTTCATCTCAATACCTTATGGCAGTCAGAGCACCATTTCCTATGCAGTAGAGGTCTGTGTGTCCCTCCATGGATATGCCTCCTCAGACCATCACTGACCCACCACCAAACCTGTCATGTTGAACGACGTTGCAGGCAGCATAACATTCTCCTGTCTTCTCCAGACTCTTTCACATCTATCACGGGTGCTCAGGGTGAACCTGCTCTCGTCTGTGAAAAGTACAGGGTGCCAGTGGTGGACTTGCCAATCCTGGTGTTCTTGAGCAAATGCCAGTCGAGCTCTACGGTGCTGGGCAGTGAGCAGAGGGCCCACTACAGGACGTCGGGCCTTCAGGCCATCTTCATGAAGTCTGTTCCTGATCGTTTGGGTAGAGACATTCACACCAGTGGCCCTCTGGAGGTCATTCTGTAGGGCACGAGCAGTGCTCAGCCTGTTCCACCTTGCACAAAGGAGCAGGTATCAGTCCTGCTGATGGATTGAGGACCTTCTACAGCCCTGTCCAGCTCTCCGAGAATAACCGCCAGTCTCCTGAAATCTCCTCCATGTTCTGGAAATTGTGCTGGGAGACACATTAAACCTTCTTGCTGCAGCATGTGTGGATGTGCCATCCTGGAGAAGTTGGACAACACGTGCAACTTCTGTAGGGTTAAGGAATCGCCTCATACTGCCAGTAGAGAGCCAAAACTAGCACGAGTGGAAAACCAGCCAAAAAAGATCAAGAGGGAGAAACTTGAAATGACCTCTACATGTTAAACCAGTCCTGTTTTGAGGGTTTTGTAATTGTTGCCACTTTAGTGCACCTGTCATTAAGTCCATGAACACCTATACAGCTGAAAGTGATTAACAATGCCCTCAGCTGCTTAATCAACCAGGAAATTATCAGACAGGTTTAATTGATTTCATGCCAGACCCAATAAAAAAGTGCCCCTATAATTCTTGTGAGCAGTGTACATAGAAAAATTGACATTAAAAAGAAAACAAACTCGTAGCGATGTAGCTACCTCCGCGATGTACGTAACGATTAAAATGTCTGCGTATCTGCACACATCAGGATAATTCTTTCTGAACAACCAACAGCCTCGAGGTTTCTCCGTCAAACTAAACGGCCAAAAAGGGAAATGTCTGGTCAACGCGAACCCTACTATTTAGCTGTTTTGTCTGCTTTTGAAAGTTGTTGAAAAGGTTGCCGACCCCTGGTATAGTGCTTTTCAAGTCAGGGGACTTCAAAACGCTAGCCTGGCCTGCCAGACTCGTCCTCTGTTTAATTCTACAGAGAACTAGTCTGGTTACTCACAGGCAGAGAGGCACATGAGGGGCGGGACTAGCCAGCTCAAAAATAACCAATCAGAAAAAAGGAAGAAATGCCAATTATACCGTGCAACGCTGTAATTTTTTAGGTGTAACCAAAAATGGCATGTGGCGACAGCACAAGCATCTTTCTTTAGAAGAAAGGCTTTTAAAACTTCTCGTTGTGGTTTTAAAGACATGTCCAAGTAATTTAGAACAGAGGACAGAGTCGCAGCGAACTCCGCTTCAGTCGCCATGTTTATGAGAAACTCAGTGTAGTGGTGTGTGATGTACGCTGCTCAGCGCTGATTGGCTCAGTGGGGTTATTTGAATAAGAGAGTTCCCAGACCCTTTGCTTCTTATAAGGATGGTCATGAACTACACTGTAGCCACAGCTGTTCTAGGGCTGCAGTAGGACACTGTTTTTTGTTTTGGGACCTTGCTTGCTGGACAACAATTGATGGAACTGAACTAAAGAAAAACAGAGAGAAAAAAAAACTGAAACCCAATGCCACTCCAATTGGGACTGCATTGGGTTTGTATTATGTTTTCAAATTTACAAATTTTCTGTAAGAGCTGTGTTGATGGCATTTGAGTTGTTTATTATAATACAATTAAATTTTAAATAGAAACACTTGTTGTGGATTATTCACCCTCAAGCTCCATAGCTGAACCTGTTGTGATTGTTAAACGTCACAGTCATTTACACAGAACAGGAACCACCGCTCTCTCCGACCACCACCAACAGGCCAGGAGGGTAAAGTGCCTTGCCCAAGGACACAATGACTCACACGGACAGGGTCTGGCTTCAGACTGCAACTCACCAATTACAGGGCAAACTCCTCACCCCGAGTCACTGTTGCCCCACCTTTTGAACTAACTCTTAAAAATAACGCAAGTTTTGATGGCTGCTACTACTAACCATCTGACATTTGATAAAACAAAATGGCTCTAGCTCAGTCAGTTTATAACATACAGCAAAAATCTGAGAGGAAATATTTTTCACAATTTAACTCATTCTTTTGGACATTTAATTAAAACATTTGTGTTTTTGTTTTTTCTCTACATTTTAAGATCAGTTTCTTCAAATTCAGGTTCAATACTTCCAACCAGAAGTACACCCTTACATAATAATTAGTAGTATTCATGAATGGTACTGAAAATACTTTAATTATACATCATCACACTAGTAGTAATTATTTCTAATCCCCATTGGCCATAATTTCTCAGGGCATTAGCGGTGCTGCTCACAGCTTCGACTTCTGGGTCACACAGGGGGGAAATAGCAAGATCAATGCTCCTTACAGCTTCTGGCTATATATGACTCAAGAGGCAAAATGCAACTGTAATCAGCCGTTTTTCTCCTTGATCTCCTTTTAAGGTGGAAGCAGGCTCTTGTGGTTCCATTACAACAGCTCAGTGATGACTTCAGATGAAATTTCGTGTCCTCTCTGCATAACTGATAACTGCCATCTGTATGCAAATGCTGAATACAAAAAGCGAGTTGCCCTCTCTTATGTCACAGTTCCTAACATAATATAAACCATGTCTAATAAAAGCATATTTGAAGCCAGCACTCTGTCTTTGTGCAGACATATAATGGGCTTTAACAGACAGGGCAGTTCCTCTGTTAGCACATCCTGCCATTAATTAAAGTGAAAAACTTAATGAGGTAGTTGAAAATAGAATATACTCTTCTTCACGGTGAACTCTGACAAAGGCCCTGAAAAATGGGGCAGTTTCCAACAAGCTCAAAGGACGGATGAGTGCCAAATGATTCTAGATGACAAGCGCAGACGAGTCATACCCAGTAAGATGATGAGCGGATAAATACATTGTCATATCTGGTGTTAACACTCGTGGGTGTTTTACGATAGAGAGCACTTGCTACACTTATTTACACTACATTGATAATCCTACAGCATTAGTGGAAGGTTGTTAGCCATCTTGCTGTTAGCTTGCTGTTACAGTTCTGAACAACTCTTTAAAGGAAGTAAAACACCACAGTTGACTCATTAGTCCCTTCACGCATACATTTCATTGTTATATTGAGTTGTATAATTGAAAAAGTGGCTTGAGGTATTTTTAGAGCAGACTATTTGCTTCTAATTCACCCTTAGCATTGTTAGCTAAACGTTAGAATCTAGCCTGCTTCACTCACTCATCTATCCATCCATTTATTTTCAGCTGCTTATCTGGGGTCAGGCCGAGGGGGCAGTAGCCTAAGCCGGGAGGCCCAGACCTTCCTTTCCCCAGCCACTTGGGCCGGCTCCTTCAGGGAATTGTAAGGCGTTCCCTGACCAGCCGTGAGATATAGTCTGTCCAGCGTGTCCTCGGTCTTCTTTTAGGTATTTACCCAGTTGGGCGTGCCCGGAAAACCTCAGTCAATTTTAGAGTAAAACAAAAAGATGCTGTGGCTTCCTAGGAGTACAAGAAACAACTTCTGGGTCACTCTTATTTATTGGCATTGGTTCTTTAAACAACTGGAGCTTTTTGCTGGTGTCAAATTACAAACATCGGCACAAACTCTACAACCTCACAGGCTCACTGATAGTAAAAAGTAACTATACTCTCTATAGTTTTCTTTTTAAGGAGAAAAACTGACAACCCCCTACTGTCTGAGAAGGAAAACTGTTTTATGTAACTTCTTTCCAACATGATTGAGACATTAGACTTTTTTGTGATTATTTCAAAGTAGAATTCTTACTCATTGCTTCTTTAAGGATGCATTTTTCACTAAGCTAACTGCAGAGGGGATGAATGTTTGGCTGCTCTACAAACTCTGTGATGGCTAGTCATTAATGCCTCAGAGGCAAAAGAAGATGCTTAGATAAAGAGGAATGATAAATGACAAAGTTATAATTTATTTAAAATAAGGAAAAACTTACTGATGGAGACGTTAGTCATTTCAGAGGAAACCCCCAAATTGTGGGACTCCTAAAAATAACCACCCTTCCTACTACTTTTTCCCCTTCAATCTTTAGCTCGGTAGGGAAATCAAGGTACCTGTAATCATCTCTTGAAGACACAAGACTTCATTACTTTCTACTTAGCGAGACAAAAACCTAACCTTAACTTTCTTAATTAGGCAACACACAAGCAGCATAGCACCTCCCACCCCCTAAAAAGTCATTTTCATCTGGCATCTGTTGGACATGATAAATATGCTCGATCAAGCTGGCGGGGACCAAAGGAAAAATATCTAGAAAATCCTCTACTCATTGCTGACTGATGGGAATGTTATATGTTAAAATAGCTACAAATAAATCCTACTCTTTATTTCTATGTTGCTTTAAAAAAATCAGATGACTCACTGCTGCCATGGTGCACAAACATGAGCTGTCAGATGATCCTCACCTAAGCTCAATGCTAGTGAAAAGTTATCAGCCAATCATACTTGCTAATTGAGTTCAGAGAGCATCACCGATAATCATCGTGATCCATTTGCATACCATTGGTGAATAGCCGGCGTATCAGCCTGAGCTGAGAGATAATGCAAGGTCAAAAACCTTCATTATCACACCAATTCATTATCACACCAATTCTTTTAATTAGATTAACGTCATTTCAGACGCTTGATCTAATATAAAGATCAACTTATCTGCAAACACATTTTAACTCAGCTCCTGCTCCATTTCAAGAACTCAAAACACAGATTCTATAATCTTTAATGAAGAAAAATATCATGAGCGTGAGTCCAAATTATGTATTAATTTACATTTACAAATGTCCTACTCAGGGCCCCTCTCTTTTTAATACTTTCAACTATTTATGCAAGAGATTGTCAAAGCAAAAGCAAAAATGTTGTATGTTTCTCAGTTGATTCCTCTGCAATGTATTTGTAACTTTATATTAAGCTATTAATGAAGACAATTTTGTAAATGCAGGCAATGATGTTACTTGTTTCTGTGTGCATGTTGGTCTGCAGTTTCAGCAGAATCGCTAATGAACCACTGGTGTGTTAGCAAAATGTTTCATGAACTACTGGATTAATTTGGATTAAACTCTCAGAAAGAAAAGATTTGATTTTGATGCAAAAGAAAAGTCAAGTTGTTTTCAATTAAACTAAGACTATCATGCCATGGATGACTGTGAATCAATGTCAATTTATTTATCAAATGTATATTCACAACTGGTTAATATTTGAAGTCTACTTGGTTCAAGAGGGCTACCACAGCTAGCCAATATTGGCTTTAACAGTGTTGAGCTAATATTGTCTGTATAAACCAAATCATGTCAGATTTAAACAATATGTTCTGTGGCATGTGATGTCTGCTCTGGGTTCAAAGCAAACAAAAACTAATGCATGAATTCCATTACAACATAAAATTTTTATTGAAAAAAATATTAGGGCTGCACCGATGGATCGGCAATTGATCCCAATCGGCCGATAGCGCCCCTATCGGTTTTGATCGGAGTTTTCAAAATAGATCAAAGCAGACCGATCAGGTAGGGTTGTCACGGTAACCGGTGTAGCGGTAAACCCCGGTAAAAAAAAGTTGACAATAATAATAACCATCTTGTTTTTAAAAAAAAAACTATATTATCTCGGTGGGTTACCGTGGCTGCGGTGTAGGCGCGGTGACCCTTACTAGCCACCGTATCATCTGCTGAAGTTGCCGGCGGCACATGCGCGCTTTGTTGTTTACAACCAAAACTTTCTTGAAGCTAAAGCTGAAATAATGGCCAAAGGAGGAGACGGCAGTGCTCAGGAGGACATTTTTTATCCCTCAAAGAAAACAAAGTCGGAAGTACGGGCATATTTTGGATATTTGAAGAATGCCGAGGGACAGTTTATAGAAGACGGCAATCCTGTTTGCAATACGTGCAGAAACAGTGTCTGTGAAAGGCAGCAACGCTTCAAATCTCATGACACATCTGCGTGACCATCACCCACAACTCTACAGTCAACGCAAGGCAAGCTAACGTTAGCGTTTTAGCTAAACTGCGTGATCCGAGGATTTGGGCTGAGGGAGAATGCAACGAGTCGCTATATAAAGCAGCCGCAGCGCCGCTACCTGCATATAAACCGTGTCGCGGACACCCCCATTTTGAAATGAAGCTATGCATTACGGGGCTCCCAGGGGCAGATAAGAGTTGGTCTCTCTCTGAGAATAATTATGAATTTAACAATGATTACTGCCTGATGACATTTTCTCACATCTGCAAAGCTCACTGGAAGGACACAAACCGAGGACAATATTTTCCTGATATAGGGTTTATTACTCAAGTAAGGGTAAAAAAGTATCTGATTAGAAGGCTACTTGAGTACTGAGTATCACCTGATCTAATATTTTTAAAATGATGACATCAAACAGACATAAAATAAGAAGTTATGGACAAATATTGGTATTTTAAAGACTAAAGAGAAAAAATGTAAACAAATAAACAACATAATTACAAAATAACACATTTTAGGCTAAATTTAGACACAAACAGAGGACAATATTTCCTGACATACAGGGTTTATTTAATTGTGTGAAAATGTAGCACGTAAAAAAAAATGCCGCGATAATACCGAAAACCGTGGCAATTTTGGTCACAATAACCGTGAGGTTAAATTTTCACACCGTGACAACCCTAATACAGACCATTTTAGATTAGGTTACATTTCCTTTATTCCCAGATTATGTAGTTTGTAGCACTCATTATAATGTTGTAGAAAATTTCTGGCCAATCCACGTGATCGGTATCGGTGATCAGCATTCTTTGATATCGGTATCGGTGATCGGCAGCAAAAAACCTGATCGGTGCATCCCTAAAAAATATGCAGCTGCACCTGCTACTGTAATAGTAGCAAAACAACAAACTGCATGCATGCAGTTTCTCAGTGACTTTAAAACATCACCTCCACCATAAAACTTTTTCTGATGCTCCAAATACAGAAAAACATCCCTTACCAGGGTTTTTGAATAAATAAATAAAATCAGAAAATAAGTTTAAATGTTAAATAATAGTTAACATCACTTAAATGCAACAGCAAATTCTCTCATTGCTACTGAACATTTTCTCCACTTATGTGGTTATGATATAAGGCTGTTGCTGCAATTGGGAAGTGAACTGTGCTGGGCCAAACTAGGAGAAAATTAAGATTTTTTGAGGGAAAGAGAAAAACAATTTCAGAAGAGGAACTGGCAAAAAAACTACATGGAAAATATGTGAAAACGTTTGGTTTTAACCCCAAATTGAACAAGTTTACCTAGATCTTAAAAAGCAGCTCAGATGATGAAACTGCAACTATGATTCTGATAACAAGTTAACAAATTGAACTAGCTTCTCTAAGACAACCGGCTAGCAGAGCTTCTGACTGACAGTTTATGTGCAGCAGCAAATCAACTATCCTGATTAACAAGGTTATAAAAGCTCATAAATGAAAAATCACTTTGATGTGTGGGGGAACTTTTCCAGGCCCTTTTTAGCAGGGTGTGACTGGGAGGAGAGTGCTGTAGCCTTTTAGCTGGAAGCAAACCGGAGCCTGGGGCTAACATCACCACCGGGTGGAACACTAGCGACATGAAGGTGGGTTGCTTCACTGGCACGTGTCGGAGTCAGCCCGGTAAAAATGACTGACACAGAGCAAACTCACGTTCACGTTTGAAAGCAGCGCTGATTCCAGAAACCTCAGCACAAAGTGTGTTCGTTGCTCTGAGCCAGCATGACGAACAAGGGAACGGCGCCACTAACTTGGTTCAGGTGTTGCTTTCCATCCTGAGGGTCTACGTAGGGGGCGGGCGTATTACGTGAACGGACCCATCTGATTGGCCGCATATCAGAAGGGCTACATTTGATTGGTCAAATAATACTTCCGCGTAAAAAACAGAGCTGGTTTACAAAAAGCTGATGTATGACACGGATGGAAATGTTGAATCAAACATTTATCGACGTTTTTGACGTGCTTTGCGATGGGCCTATCACACATACGGTTTTCCCGATGACAATAATTTTTCGATATATTTTGCAGCCCTAATATATGTATAAGCTTGCCCAGCTTGAGCCGTCACAACCCTAGTGGCCCTTGACTAGGCCACTCCAAAGTCTTCATTTTGTTGTTCTTCAGCCATTCAGAGGTGGATTTGCTGGTGTGTTTTGGGTCATTCTCCTGCGGCAGCACCCAAGATCGCTTCAGCTTTAGTTGATGAACAAATGGCCGGACATTCTCCCTCAGGCTGTTTTGGTGGAAAGTAGAATTCATGGTTCCATTTATCACAGCAAGCCTTCCAGTTCCTGAAGCAGCAAAACAACCCCAGACCATCACACTACCACCACCATATTTTACTGTTGGTATGTTCTTTGTCTGAAATACTGTGTTACTTCTACGCCAGATGTAACGGGACATTTGCCTTCCAAAAAAGTTCAACTTTTGTCTCATCAGTCCACAAGGTATTTTCCCAAAATTCTTAGCAATCATTGAGATGTTTCTTAGCAAAATTGAGATGAGCCCTAACGTTCTTTTTGCTTAACAGTGGTTAAGCATGGAAATCTGCCATGCAGGCCATTTTTGCCCAGTCTCTTTCTTATGGTGGAGTCGTAAACACTGACCTTAATTGAGGCAAGTGAGGCCTGCAGTACTTTAGAAGTTGTCCTGGGGTCTTTTGTGACCTCTCGGATGAGTTGTCTCTGCGCTCTTGGGGTACTTTTGGTCAGCCGCCCACTCCTGGGAAGGTTCACCACTGTTCCATGTTGTTGCCATTTGTGGATAAAGGCTCTCACTGAGGTTTGCTGGAGTCCCAAAGCTTTAGAAATGGCTTTATATCCTTTACCAGACTGATAGATCTCAGTTACTTTTGTTCTCATTTGTTCTTGAATATCTTTGGATCTTGGCATGATGTCTAGCTTTTGAGGAGCTGTTGGTCTACTTCTCTGTGTCAGGCAGATCATATTTAAGTGATTTCTTGATTGAAACAGGTGTGGCAGTAATCAGGCTTGGGGATGGCTACAGAAATTGAACTCAGGTGTGAAACACCACAGTTGGGTTATTTATTAACAAGGGGGACAATTACTTTTTCATACAGGGCAATGTAGGTTTGGATTTTGTTCTCTCCCTAAATAATAAAAAAATATCATTTCAAAACTGCACTTTGTGTTTACTTGTGTTATCTTTGACTAATGGTTAAATGTGTTTGATGATCAGAAACATTTTGTGTAACAAACATGCAAAAGAATAAGAAATCAGGAAGGGGGCAAATAGTTTTTCACACCACTGTAATTCAGACTCTGTGTGCCCTATCTAATATTCCAAGCTGCATGAAAGATTCTGCAAGTGCATGTTGACATCTCGGGATCATGACATTGTCAACATGCTCCCTTCCCACGGTTCTTCTCTGCTAAGCTGCTGTTATCTATTCCTTGCTTCACAGAACAAAAGATGAACTTTTATAATTGATCATATAATGAATGGAAAAGGTGTTAAATGAAATGCTTTTATTAATCTGTGCTTAGATTAATAAGGATGAAAAGAAATATATGATCCATATATTTAATACGCGTATGTGACTTGACAAGCACACACTCATGCACATGACAAAATGACAAGGTTAGTAATCTCATGACACTTTGCTTTTTTATCCACAAATCAGAGCATCCTGTATCTCCAAGAAACGTGTGGTTTCTGAAGTTTGTTGGTAAAATCTCCTCAACATGTCAAATTCTGATTTGTCAGTAAATCATAACACAGGATTAACAAAACCAGAACCACTTCCCGAGTTGATTTTGTTTGAGCAGAGCTCCGGACTGGCCAACCCGGAAGGAAACTCTTTGAACCACCGCATCTTTTGACAAGCTGTCAAAACCTGTTTCCACGCTGCAAAGCTGACACAACTTAAGACACCTTAAGCGTCCTCCCTTAGACGCAAACAACTAACTGTTGTTGTGACCTGGAGACATCTCTAGACTGGAACTGGCCATGCTGCGGTTATCCTGTGAACCTCGGTGCCTTGAGGTCCACCGGACTTCCTGACCTTCCGGATCTACCACGGGGGTCTCTGACAAAAGGGCACATAGGCACGACAGATTGCGTCTGATGTCGTTTTATTAGAAATAAACTTTCTAGTTTAATGCAGACCAAATTCAATCACACTCAGACCTCAGTTTCTTCCAGATACAAGGGTTCTGATAAACATCACATTCACACATCACATTACACTACGCTCATCACATCATTGTTTTCCAGCTGTTATGTCTTATAATTTGTCATCATTTGATCTAAAACTAGTACAAAGTCCTCCAACTCACAAAGCTGGAAAAGCACTCGACCTCATTTTCACCAGAAACTGTGCCATAGACACAATCGCTGTCACACCGCTGCATCTTTCCTATCATTACTTCATCCATTTCAGCACGACTCTACAAGGGAGGTCCACTGCTTCCTCTCCAATGGTCTCATTCTGCCACAACCTCTGCAATCGGGCACCCAACCACTTCTCCTCTCTTGTTGCCTCCACTCTTCCATCTCCCAGCACCTTCTCTGCTTATGAAGTGAATGATGCCACCGAGTCACTCTGCTCCACACTGCTCTTGTCTTAACAACTTGTGCCCTTTAGCCACTAGACCTGCTAGATCCTCTCAGTCGTACCCTTGGTTAAATTATACCCTCCGGTCTCTACGCACCAATCTTAGAGCTGCAGAACGGAAATGGCGCAAAACAAGAGATCCTGGTGATCTATTGAAATTTCATGAATTACTGTCCTCATTCTCTGCCAGCATCACTGATGCAAAGAAAGCTTTCTACACTGACAACATTCTCAGCTCTACTGACTCTCAGAAACTATTTTTGGCATTCAAAACTCTGCTCAACTCTCAGTCTCCGCCACCTACCAACAATCTATCAGCTGACACCTTTACCTCATTCTTCACTGACAAAATGGCAGCTATAAGCAAACTGTTAACTCAACTGGCCACTCCTGAACATTCGCTACCACAAACTCCTTCAAGCCCAACCATCTCAAGCCCTACTGCTTCATTTTCCTCTTTTCCCCGCTCACTGAGAACTGTGAGTCCAAGCTTCTCACGTGCAGCCGCCCTACTACATGCCCACTTGACCCCATTCCAACTAAGCTGCTCCAAGCTATTGCTCCAACTGAGCTGCTCCAAGCTAGTGCTCCTACAGTAGCCGCAGCAGTCGCACATGTGATCAACGCTTCACTGACATCCGGTACATTTCCCACCTCTCTCGAGCATGCTCAGGTTAAACCGCTGCTAAAAAACATCTCTTCCTCCAAATCATGTGGAGAACTAATGGCCTATCTCTCTCCTCCCTTTTCTGTCCAAAATCATTGAAAGGGTGGCTTTCAAGCAGATCACAGAAAACCTTTCACAAAACTGTCTGCTTGACCCTTACCAATTTGGGTTCAAAAAGGGCCACTCCACTGAAACTGCTCTGTTAGCAGTGATGGAATCCTTAAAAGAAGCTAGAGCGACTGCCAGATCCTCAGTGCTTATCCTGTTCGACTTATCGGCAGCATTTGACACTGTCAACCATGGCTTCCTTTTGTTCACACTCTCTAGCATGGGCATCACAGAGAAAGCACATGCCTGGTTTGAATCGTACCTCACAGGATGATCATTTAGTGTATCTTGGCTTGGACAATCCTCTACCGTGCACCATCTTGCCACAGGAGTCCCCCAGGGCTCTGTACTAGGACCTCTTCTCTTTGCCATATACACCACCTCACTGGGTGAGATCATTCAATCACATAGCTTCTCCTACCACTGCTATGCAGACGACACCCAACTCTATCTTTCATTTCCACCGGACGACCACACTGTCTCTGCACGAATATCAAACTGTCTCTCTGACATATCAAAATGGATGAAATCCCACCATCTCCAACTCAACCTCTCTAAAACTCAACTACTTGTCATCCCAGCAAAACCATCCATACAGCACAATATCTCAATCCAAAATGACTTCCTATCTCTGGCTCAAGGCAGTTCGAAATCTGGGTGTTGTGATTGATGAACACCTGACCTTTAAAGATCATGTTGCCTCTGTTGCTCATTCCTGACGCTTTGCACCGTGTAACATACGGAAGATCAGACCATACCTAACACAACATGCCACCCAGCTCCTAGTGCAATCTACTGTCATCTCCCGCCTCGATTACTGCAATGCCCTTCTAACTGGTCTTCCAGGGTGTACTGTGAGACCTCTTCAAATGGTCCAGAACGCAGCGGCGCATCTGGTCTTCAATCAGCCAAAAAGAGCACACGTCACCCCTCTGTTCATTGAGCTCCACTGGCTACCACTAGAAGCACGCATCAAATTCAAATAGCTAACACTAGCATACAAAGTCCGAGATGGTACGGCTCCCATCTACCTGAATCCTCTTGCAAAGGCTTACGTCTCGGGCCGGCCACTCCGGTCATCACAGGATCGTCGGCTAGCAGTGCCTACACCACGCTCAGGACAATCCAGACTCTTCTCATGCATCGTTCCACAAATGTGGAATGACTTATCAAGCACTACCAGAACAGAGGCTTCTTTTTCAATTTTCAAGAAACTCCTGAAGACCCTGCTCTTCAGAGAGCATCTTCTAAACTAGCACCCTCCCTGCACCCGTCCCCCCTCTCTACTGTCCACTCCTTGTTCCCTCCTCTCCATGATTGATGTCAAGTTGTTGTTATTATTGTTGTTGTTAGCTTCACTTGTAAGTCGCTTAGGACAAAAGTTTCTGCTAAATATATAAACATAAACATAATTTGTTCAGAAAATAAATTTCTTACTTTTTATTAACTTGACTTTGTCTGAATTAATACGAAGTGTACTTACGGTCCCTGAATAAACAAAGAATCCTAATTCTTCTGGTTAGACCCTTTAAGACCAATCAGGTTGGGTTTCCATATTCATATAGAAATTCATATCTTATTGGTCAAATGTAGAATAATATATTGAGCTTAAAAAGCACCCAAAATACATATGTAGACTAACACTACATATTACTGAACTGGTAAAGGGTTATAATCCAACCAGAGACCTCTGGTCGTCAAACAAGGTGATCACTCTTTCTTTGTTGCACCCAGACTTTGGAATGAACTTTCTATACTTTTACATAGTATTGATAGATGGGACACCTTCAAAGAGCAACTGAAGATAATTTCATTTAAAGTTGCTTTTACTTAAATCGTGTTTTGTTCATCTGTATCAAGACTCAAGACAACTTTATTAGTCCCCGAGGGGCAATTCGAGACAGCATTGTGAAGCAGCCGGCACTAAAATCTCAAAATTCTAAAAACACATCCAAATTACACATTTGTAAAACCCATAAAACCTATATACACATTCATGTCATAACCTCACATGTGAATGACCAACAATGAGTAAAACTTTGGCACACACACACACACACACACACACACACACACACACACACACACACACACACACACACACACACACACACACACACACACACACACACACACACACACACACACACACGTAACTACATGCACGCACACATACAAGTAATGCACACTCCCCCTATCTGCACTGAGAATTAAGAAGAAGCACAGCTCTGGGGACAAAGGAGCTTCTCCTCCTCTGTGTTTTACAGCATGGGCATCGAGGTCGGCGTTTGGAGGGCAGCCACTCGAAAACAGTATGAAGAGGGTGTGATGGGTCTTTAATGATTTTCTGTGCTAAACTTCCTGTATGCTGGTCACATTGAGAAGTTAAGCTTCGTATACTTATTTTATGAATCTTTCATTTGTTTTTTGCTATTTTATAACTTTGATTTATGATTATGTTATAATTTTATGACTTGATCTTTTTAATTAAAACTGCTTTCACTGAAATATTTTGTGTTGTCAGATTTTAATTATCTTTCATTTATTTACTGTTATTTTGTTTTTATGGTCATTTTATGACTTTGATTTGTTTTATTGATCTTTGTGAAGCACTTTGTGATTTTTCTTTCTGGTATAAGTGCTATTTAAATAAAATGTACATTCTTAACATATGCTTACGTAGAAGTGAACAGGTTGTTTCAGATGTTGTGATACCGCAATAATTTTATCATTTCTTAAGCTAAGATCCTCTTAGGTTATAAAATAAATTAGTTACAAATAAATAAGTAAATAAACATTGCAGGTTGTAATTATGAGTTTGGATTCATGTTGGAATATTCAAGTTACACAAAAAGGAAAAAGCAAGCTTCTTAATGAGCTGTCGATCAATATGTCAATTGTTGTGCTTTCATCCAGCAGCAGCAAAAATATCAACTGGATTACTGAAAACCATCACTTTTAGGAGGAAGTGTAGCAGGAGACAAGTATAGCATGAAATAAGTTTAGTGAATTAGCATGTAATATCTGCTAATGAGCACTGAATATAAAATACATCTGTTGGGGGTTGTCATTAGTTTACATGTATTTAATCAAGAAATTCAAACATAATGATGGAACAGGATGAAAGAGAGTTTAAAGTTAACTGATAACTGAACAAGACTGTAGACTAGCGAGAGACCATCTGTTATGCAGACTGTAATAAATAGTTGCAGTCCCTTTGACTTGTCATCAGGCAGAGTGATGGCAGTGTCAGAGTTGGTGAAAGTTGCATCGCACCTGCCTAAAAACACAGAGATCTGAACTGTCAAAACGACACAAAAGACTGTGTTTTATCTCAGGAAAAACCCAATGAGGTGCTGAATGGATTGCAAATGAGGTGATGCTGCTTGATTTAGTCATAACTTCCTGCACTGGAGTCAGACAGTGGCAGCAAAGTTCATGTTGAATATTTGATTAAATAGTGAGGCATATATGCTATTTTGTAATGGATCACAAAGCAATTAAATTGATTCTAGGTTAAATATTTAATATTTTGACTTATTCTATCATTTAAACTCTTAAAGTATAACTAAGTTTACACACAAGCAGTGTGAATAAGATTTCTATGTAGGGCTTTAGCATATTAGAAGACTCATCTTCATGGGTGCCCTTTTAATCACTGCTGATTGCTATGTGCATCAGTGCTTATTTGAATTCCAAATTAAAAGCACATCAGATATGCAGCCATGAAATGGGACCGCTCCATTTGGCCCAACACTGATCTAAAAGGTGAATGGAGGATACATGGGGTATTAAAGGAACGCCACTCCATTAGGAATATGCTGCAACCTACATACAGTACACTAGGTGTGTTAGCATTAAGTATTTTGTTTGCAAAAGAAGCATAATGTCGCTTCACTTGTTTTTCAGCAATGATGACATTTGTCTGGGAACTGAGGACCATCTACAGATATATTTGGATGTATTTAGTGTTGAAATTACTTAAGTTATGTGCTTTTATGAAAAAAATATGCTAAGAACGTGTCAGGCCTTAAATTGTATTGTGAACAAAAGCTGAAAGTTTTGAATGTTCAAACTTCAAATGTGTATTTGCACATTGTGGATCTGATAAGTTTAGATTAAGCAAATATGAGTTCATGCGTTGACAGTGATGAGCTTTGTTAGATAAGCACACTGGTTGTTAAATGCATAATGTAAAAGCTAACTACAAGAATATGAAAGTGTGTTTATACCATATTAATAAAGGAGTGGATTACTAACTTAATCAATACATTTCCAGTGGTCTATGTAGGAATGAATGCCTTACAGGCCATACTCAGGGCACAAAAAATCCCCAAAAACCCAGGCCCAGCAGGACATGTGTGAAAATAATAACTACTATAAGGTTATTCAGATAGAGATCCTGCAAAATAGTGGTGATATTTGATCACCAGTGAACTCTTGTAAAACAGTTGCACTGGAACGTGTTTGTCTAAAGCGCCCATATTTATCAGACACAGGAATGTAACATGAACGTTGAAGCTAAAACAAAGAAAACACCTACACTGGTGACTTGTTCTGGTACAAGTTCAAGCACAAAGGCAAACAAGCTAAAAAAAAGATAAAGAAAGAAAAGAAAAAAGAATGCTGGCTCTTTCCTGGTGCCTGATCTGGAGCCACCAGAGGTGACTGGACAAAGAAGCATGCTTCATAAAATAAAGAACATGTTAGTTAACCCTGAGCATCCTCTTCACAGGACAGTAATTCAACAACAGAGTGAGACTTATTCAGATCTGTTTCAACACAGACAGCTAATGAGGACCTTTCTTCCTCGCCCTATGAATCAGAAACAAAGGATATTTGAAAAAACTTAAGTTAGACAGAATCATGCTCCATTAGTTTACATGGAGGAGGGTGGGACTCGACAGCCAACCACCAGGAGATATTTCCATTTCTTTTGCAGTCTAAATCATACCAAAAATGGCAGACTAAAAAGATTAAACTAAAAAAGTTTCCACAATTTAGCTCAGATTTGGAACCTACTGTTGTTTTCTTCCTGCTCTGGTATAAGTTTGTAAGTTTCATTTTCTGTTCTCACAAACTGTAGAGGAAAACATTGCGACGAGCCACGGCTGCCCCCGAAGGAAACTAACGAGTGATTGTGACCTGGATTTCAGAAGAGACGCAGGGGCAAGTCGGAGGCAAGCAGCAGAGAGAGGATGCTGAGTTAATTCATATAATCAGAGATCCCCCACAAAACAAAAGTGGCAATTTTACAGAAATCGACAGCTAATCAAGACATTAAGAGATGAATTTTTACAGTAAATATGTCACTTTGATTAGCAGAGATTATTTTTAATGGTTCAGAAAAAGACGTTGGACTACTTTTTATATAAAAGTGGACCCATAAAAATGTAACCATGCAGAATCCAGAATGGATTGAAAATAAACATTGTCATGCTCATGTGAGGTTAATGTGTTAAGGTCGTGCCACAGTGAGAGAACACACTTGTTAAGCATCACTAATTACACTTGTTCACCCAACATCATTTTTACACAATCTGCTGAGTGAGTGTTGTGGATGCCCCTGCCTGATGGGCGGTGGAGTGAAACTTCATTTAGATGTCGCCCAAATGTCTGCCTCTGAAAAATGTCAGAGTGCATGCAAGCAGACTTGTTTCCTGTCATTTCAGTGAACATGTGTGAGCCGATCGCTGTCGCTATGAAGTCGTGGCCAGTTGGCGTGAGGGAAATGGCGGTCGGTAGCTAACCATGCTGATGCTGCTGTCACGGGGGCAATTAGAGCCCATAAATCAGTCTGCAACCTGGAGGAAGTAGGAGCTGATGGGTGGAAAGGGAGTAGGAGGTGATGCCCATCTCATTAGCGGGGCTATCACAATGTGTGGACATGAACAGCCATCTGGTGAAGGCAGCGGCTGGAATCTCTGGGATAAATGTAGCATGCGTGAATTGTCCACGAGCAGGACTTGGTGATAAAGACTGAGGAGTGTTCAAACATGTGATAAAAAATAGTGTTTATGTTTAACTCATAAATATTGGATTTGTGCATTAATGGCTGTTAGATAAAACAATAACAAATACTCATTTTAGCTGATCTTAGTTTTGTAAAATTCAAATGTCTTTTGGATAATAGCTCTGAATTTTTGTCATGTTTATGATGTTTTGTGTCAAGATGAAGCTGATCCTTCATTGTACTAAAAAGCCTGAATGAAACCAGCTGTGCGGTACAGTGCTGCACTAACGCAGCAAAGACTTCTTCCAGTAGGTTGGGGTTGAGTCGGTGCCCCAAGAGAAGAAAGTCGAGCAAGCTGAAGTCCTGTTCCTGAGTGATCATGGAACAGAGTACGAGATAGGAAAAAAAGCCTGTGTCAAATCTGCCTTAGAGGTAAGGCACAAAGCTCCATTACTCAGATGAAATTCAGACTAAAGCTGCTTTCCCTCCTCATAAATAGGAGTTCAGACTTTCCCTCCTGTTACTTGTGCAACCAGACCTCATGCTAGAGGCAATTAAAAACTAATGAATGGAAAATAATCTAAAACCAAGTGGGCATGCACGATAAATTTGCATCTTTCCTACGGTGCTGTAACGAAGGAGGGTCAACTGCTGTTCCAGAGGAGCTGTCCTTTCAGCACCACACCCCAAGGTAGCCTGGCAGTCTGAGTCTTGCCTTCTTCTACGCTATCTGTCTCCGCCCTGAAGCACCCAGCTGCACAGAATCACAATCATTGTTTGGGAGAAGAGGACACTGACAGCATACAGATTCAGCAGGCCTGAGCCTGTCTTTGGCCAGTTGTCAGCATACTTTAGAACACCTCTGTTCCCGATGTGACTTGATTCTTGCATTTTTCAGTTTAGGGAATGTTAAAAAAAAATTGTGTTTGAGGACCAAAACAAACTCAAAGTCCAGGTTTAAGGCACCTAGTTTCATTAGGACTTCAGAGGATGCTGTGACAGTTTCAAATGTGTTAATGTGAAATATGCTGGTGAAGGTTCTCAGTCATCCAGGTCATGGTAATCCAACGGAGTTTCAATGAAGGCAAGCAGACTTTGTTGGTTTCTTAAAGATGTTGTGCTTTTCATCTGAGGAGCTTTGTCAATTGTGACTGGAATATGGGAGACTCAAGCTTATAAAACTGTAGCTGTCTATTGTTGCTTAACGAGCAGAAACTACCTATGAATACCCCGCCTCTATGAATACCCCGCCTACCTACCCCCCCGAGCAGTCTTCTTCTTGTGTTAGAACTGTTAATGTGAAATACTAATAGCTCATTTTTGGGGATGAATTCGTTTTTTATGAATTTTCCCTACGAGGCGAAGGAAGAATGGACCCAATCAGACCCAATTTAGTGGATGACAGCCAAAGACTGCTTATGTGACCACAAAGTAGTTTTCAAACAGGCACATGTAGAAGGAAGCTAAGATGAGTCAAACTTTGACAGACTTGTTTTTCCATTTAAATAAATAATAATCAAACTAGAGCAAACAACTGAAGGTACAACCAAGCATGTAGAATTAATTACTCTGCTGTCACCAACAAAAGCAACTATACAAAAGGTTTAGTCAACAATTCCTCTGAGCATCAGAGATGACACACTGGCCTCCAGTCTGAGAAAAAAAAACTTTCATCCACTACGGTACAAAGCAGAAGCTAGAATCTAACTCAACACATCACTTAGGCTGCTCCAACAGGCCCAGCATGACAGGGACTACGGGGAGTTTAAATGAGCTTGTTAGTCCTGAGAAAACGCACGAGCCATGCTTTGCTCAAGGGTTGAGAGTGTGGCTCTTAAAGGTCAGGCTGGTATAGCAGCTGAGTCTGGGGATGAACAGATGTCGCTGGTTACCCTGCTGGTAGCTGCACCAGCCTCTGTTTTGTGACTCAGGTGGCTAATAATGTTTTTAGGAAAGTGTACTGAAAAGAAATCAGGCTTGCAGCAATCAAACAGGACTAATGAAAGCAATAGAATTTAAATTGAGTAGCAATGCAATTGCTAGTTGAATGTCCTCTCCGGTGGTAATGTTAGAATGATTTCTGCAGGACTGGGTTGACAATCACAGTCAAATAGAGACGGCTGCACCTGCCGTGAATGGCCACTTTCTGCAGGGTAACACAAACAGCTCGGAGCCTGGAGATTTTGGTATTGTGGGTTCCATTAAACCACTGAAGCACATGAAACAACTTCTATCTTTTATTGTATCGATCACTGGCTCAATCATGGGAATTTATGTGTCAGGTAGGGGTTTCACTGTGAGGAGAAGTTTATTCAAACATGCACTGGTGGACGGGAACAAATGGAGTCAGCACAGCTGCAGGGACCAGTCAGACCGCTGAGGGCTGCTTTTCACTAAAATATTAATAACGACTAAAGAAACCGATTTAGCCCAAATCATTTTAAATGTTCTCCTGATGGGTCTTATGCTAGAATGGATGTGTGAAGAAAGTTTTTCTAAATGTTTTATTGGTGCCAGAGAACACTGTGCAAAAACACAATCTTGCCATGAGGAACGTGATTTGATTTTTACAAAAATTCTTAAGAATAAGACCTGGAAAGCTTTGCAGCCTGCTGTACATTTTGAACATGAACATCCCTTAAAAAAAAAGTCTAAACTGTAGCGGCAGGCCTCTGGAGCTCACCTTGAACCCATCTCATTTAAATTTCTATGTGAGGCTGGTGACCACATAGAATAAAATGAGACATAAATAAAGCACTTTGAGCATAAATTCTGAACATAAAATCTACTTCAAAAATTCGCCCATTTATAAAACATCCTAAAACATGTTGAATGTTTGAGTAAATTTATCTCTACAACTTGTTGCCCGAAATAGCCCAAATGCAACCTAAACAGCCTCTTTTTGACAAGATAAATAGTTCCTTGACTTCTCATAAATGTCCAAAGTGCATGCTACAGGTTACAGCTTGATAAAAGCCAACATGAATCAATGTTTAAAAAGTAAAGCAATAACCCTGAACTTGTGAAAGCAGAAGTTGTCCCTTTGGCACCAAGGAACTCTCTCCACAAATGGTTATGAACACATTCAAAGACAAAGCAAAAGAAGACAAATCATTCAGTTTAAAAGAAGAAGACGAAGACTTCTGCATATTGAAAAAGTTCAAAAAGGAAACAAAAATGTTTAGGAAGAAACGTTTTTGTTCGTTTTTAGAGAATAAATCAACGTAAAACATTGAAGCTGGCATGAAAAAACAAAACCGATGTTGGCATAATGTCACTGAAACAAACATTTAGTGTTTACTGCCAGGCTCTGGTGAAAAACACCAGTGGGGGAAATCCTGTAAAATACCTTTTTGTTCTTTTATTTTCTGACAAGTACGCACAGCTCCTCCCTAAACTCAGGCTAAACAAAAACTGTGCTCTTTTTTTTACATTTTCGATAAAAATTAAATCAAGCAAGTTTCACATGAATAAAACACAAAGTTGGAGCGGCACGAGAAAGAGAGCAAAAAGATGCTGAGACTAAATTTGGAGATTAGACAGCATCCACCAGAGCATCTATAATTCATGTGATTGTTTGCGGCTGCGCTGACTGCTCATCTGATTGCTCCGCTGCTGAGGCCTTGTGCCGATATTTGCATGGAGAGAAAAACATTTGAAAGAATATTCTTACCCGACTGTTGTTGCTAAGGAACGGCAGAATCGTGAGTGTGTGTGTTAATGTTACGCCAGCAAACTTGTACTTACTTATTTTGCATCATGTTCATTATGATCCAGTCGGAGGGGTAGACGTTTTTCCCAATGAGATCTTTGAACATGATAAATGTTTCCATTAGGAAATCCTGTGTAAGAGAAAAAAGTTTTCAAAATGAAAACTGTACTTCTTCCAAGTTCAGAGACAAAAGCGGTCTGAAAGAACTGTTTGCTTTCGTCCTGAAACACCTTTAATTAGAATTTCAGGTCAAGAACTCAAATCAGAGGGTTTTCTGTTTCTATAGTAACACTTGTCACAAATATAACATCAGACAAAGTTCATTTGGAGAGCCCTGGCGCTCCTGTTTCTGGAAGTCGAAGTTAGACAGAGGAGAGGTGAGCATACAGCGACTTTTGGAGTTTTATTTTCTGATATTTGCACATCTTGCCTCTGATTGGCTAGCAGCAACACAACTCTGTTTACTTTCCAACGTTGAGTTTTATCTCCACAAATAGCACAAGCCTGAAGGAGTTCTGCTCTGAGGTGAAGTTGCTAATGCTAACGATTAGCTTCAACTAGCTGAGACAATATCTGCTGTTTCCTGGACGCTGAACCAACATCAGCCTTCCTCGTCAACAGCCAAGATGGTCAATGAGTGTCAATTTAAAGTGTGACTTATATCTCAGTGGCTTTTGCCTGTATATACTCTATCGGTGTCTAATGCAGGTATTAGGGGTAGAAGACCATTTTCATGTGAAACTCTGAGTGACAGATCATTTAAAATAATAAGTAAGAAACGGTTTCTCAGTGAACTTGGTCTTTAAAGCTCAGATGTGATAATAAAACATTTACAATTTTCCCCTCATTTTAACATGCTACCAAACAAATGAATGAATGAAACGACTCATGTCTAATCTTCTGTGACAAAAAAGCCTAAATGAAGGTTTTCATTTCAATGCTGAAAGTGATTTATTTGGTTAGTTTATGTGTAAAAGTCTTGTAAATATCTCCCTGACCAGCCTTTATACCAGGACAAACAAATAAATCTAAAAGATCTTTAAAAATAATGTTTTATGTAAATATTTTAGATATTTCTCTGCAGGTTTTTTTTTTGTTTAATTTATGTGTTGACCATGAAACAGAAGTGCACAAATGACAATATTTATATTTTATGAGGAAAATTGAAATGTTGTGTTGGGCATTTATTGTGGTTTTGTATGTGCATGACTGTCGCATCCCCCACTGCTCCATACAAAGTCTTAGCTTGTGCCAAGTAGTATGTAAAACCTATTTCACCAAACAGAGGCGTTCCTGAAACTGTATCAAAACGTAAGATGGTAGAAATTTACACTTTTACACATGAGCATACTTCCAACTAAGGTACTTAGTGTCAGTAATCTCTTCATCTGTACACATACACTCTATAATGTCGCTTTTTTCTGTTATGCAGTTTAACTCTTAAGTTTTACATTCTTCACATGACTTTTCTACATTATACAGATTTCTTTTTGACTCCAGCTAAATACCACTGACATAAATATGCATGTAAATCTATTTCTGGGTTGTCACAAGGAAAAACTGCAACACAACAAAGTCCTTTGGGTTGCATCAAGAAATGAAATGTTTACATGGCTCAGAGCCGGCTCATCAGCTGACAGGAAAACAAAAGTAAAAAAAAATAAAAAATACAGCTTGATTGCTGTGATGCTCTTTTGTGAAATGAATAAGAAACTTTAAATGCATCCCGTAATTCTGCAGGTCAGAGACCTCATTTTTGCTTTAATGCTGGTTTCCTTCTCAAACCTTCCTGAAAATATTAAAAAAGGATGTTCACATATTAAATCTAAAAAATCAGTAATTTTATTTAAGCAAAAGTCTAAATTCAGGGTCTACTTGCCATTTATGAAGCTCTACCTGAAATGCAAATTAGATCCTCGTCCTCCCTCTTTAAAGCTCCGGATTCACCTACAGTGAGATTTTCTTATTTGTTGGAGTGGAGTAATAGAATGCTAATCTGGCAGCAGATACTAGAGAAATACGGCTTTGAGGGCAGGATTACCCACGGCTGAAATCCCAAACCACTGAGATTTATCGTTCCTCCACTACGTGTCGGCCGCAACAAGTGATATTCTCCATTTTCCTCAAATGCAACTATCCACATGAGCGTTGAGTTCGTGTTGAAGCCCAAAGGCAAAAAGAAATTCAATTTAGTTTTTTATTATGAATAGAAAACCTAATTTCATTTGGGGTTTTCAGGAAGAACAGAGCAGAAGGACGTTTAGCTTGTTACATGAAACGTAGGCTGGAAGATGAACTCACCACCACATCACTTCTTATCTTGCCAAAGGTGCTGATCAGATGAGTGTAATGGTAGTCATCCATCTGTCTCAGTATCGCCGTCATACAGGCCACGAAGCTGCCCTGAAGAAGACAGAGAAGTGCATTCAATAAACAAACTAGCCTCAAATCAAACGCTGAGGACAGAACGAGCATGTGCCTGTGAAGTGGATTTGATTGGATCCGAGGACTAAAGCAGGCTTGGCCTCCCCGTTTTGACAAGGGGGGGGGGGGGCGACCTCAGTGGGTGGGTGATCTCATTAACCTGCTACCCACCACTCCCCTGCTCTTGGTCTTCACTGATTAAAAAGTCTGCAAGTTCCCCAAAGCTCTGTTTTAACTTTGTAGAGCACTGCCCTGGCTCTGGTTTCAGGAGTGTAGTGTAAATTTGCTGCCAAGGCGAGATAAGAGAAAGCAAGTGTGTGGCTGGCCGGGGGAAAAGAGACAGCTAGTCCTTGACTGTTGCCGTTCTCTCGATACGAGTGGACAAAGACCAATGCTTTCTGAATTAAAAAAACAAAAACAACGTGATAGCAACTGACAGTGCAGATACTGGAGGAGCTTTTCCCGACTTAAGTGTTCATTTACGTGAACAATCAAGATAATCAACTACCAAGAGACAATTACAGAAACCAGAGAAAGTTGACTATTTGCTCATAACTAACAAAAGATGTGGGCGTCACTAAAAATGAAAAATTACATTTTAAAGTTAACTATGCTTTTTAAAGTCAGTAAGCCATTAAAAACTTAATTTTACAATTTATTTGTGATTAAATGTGAACTAAATCACCATTTTGTTCATTAAAATGTAAACAGGTAAAGAAAATTCCTTTAAAGAAATAAAATGATTGCCAATAATGAGGATCCAGTTATTAAATACATTTCTGAACTTTAGTTGTTAATGCTGATACTGTTAATGTTCCTGCAGCTATAGAATAATACTAAACAATGTCAAAAATCAACTTAACATGTGTATGGGTACTATGATTGACACACCAACAGTAGGATTTTAATGCAAAAGACAGCAGAATATTTACTCAAATTATTAATTATTTATGCCCCCTCCACTCTTTTTGATGCCACATAACACTGATGAGTGCTTCAGAGAAATTTGAGTGAGTCATGTTATCTCAATACAACAATTCTGGGAAAAGCATGGTTCTTTCATTTCAGAGCATCTATTTTCTAAGCTTTAGAAACAAGTTAAATGGAACTTGATAAAGTACCAGAAGCAAGTGCATATGTCTATAAATGTGGTAAATAAGTTGATTTATCATACCGTTTTACTTCAAATCCCCAAATAAAAGTTCATCTCTAGTACACAGATAAGCTCTTGCACTGTCTTCCAGAGGTCGGCTGGATTTGTCACTGAAAGCATCAGTCTTCAAAGACTTGTGAGTTCGTTTGTTAATAAGAGATGCAAAATCTTCAAAGCAGGCAACAATCTTCAGCAGTTGTTCACGATTCCTACAGACCTGCAGAAAAGAAATCAGCTGGTGGGTATTCTAAAATTGCTCCTCATTTTTGTTGTATTTCTTCAGCTGTGAATGAATCACCAAGATAAAAATCCAAAGGCAAACTTTACACATCGATAGTGTAGGACTTGCCAAAAGGCTCCAAGGCAGCATACAGTTTACAAGCCTCCCCTACGCTTATGCTTCCAGCTTTCAGTTAAAACTACCAACAGATGTTACCATTTTCCCTATTCCTGTAATGTATATTTATATTTTACATTTGTGTGTTTGTATCTATCTTTTTTAGCAAAATATCTTGTAGAACGACTCAACAGACCTTACTGAACTCCTTCTAAGATTCATTTCTTTCAAAGAACATAGACTACAAATTAGTAGACAAAAAAAAAAGCAGTGCAAAAGCAGTCCCTCATTGTATTGTAAAACAATGTGTTTTAACTTGGTTGCCTGGCTAGAGGTGCATGTTACCAAATGAGAAGCTTTGCTTACAGCAGTGTAACGGAAGCAGGGAGAGGGGCTTAAGGGTGCAATACATTTTTCTGCCTCAAGGTGGTACCCTCTTGAAAAATAATCTAGATGTAAGAATTAACTAACAGTAAACCTAGTATTTTAAAGCAAATGTTCAATGAAATACTGGGTCCATTTTATATAAACTCACAGGAACTCCTCATTGGACTCACATTTACTGTGGGTTACCTTTTGAAGTCAATCAAGTTTAAGATAGCTACCACAGACACCAGTTCTTAGAAAACCCATAAATCATCTACCAGTTTTTAGAAACTGCGCCAACAGCAGCAGGGTGTGTTTGGAGTAAAGCTGAACCCTATGGCCATATGGCCCTCTCATGGCTCAGCTCCACTTTCTTCACTGGAATGACACCAGTTGTGTTACCATGACAACACTTTCATCTTTTTTTCTCCATTTGGGAAATGAAGGATGGAAGGTAGGTCAAATAAAAAAGCAGTGGCAAAATAAAATATGAGGGGGGGGGGGGATTCCTCCACTCAATCATTTCGTCCATCTATCAATGGTGGTATGTGAGACACTTTTTAAGGAAGAAAAAAAAAACAGTCTCAGTTGTGAACATAACTTTAAAACAATTCGCAAATCAAGAAACACAAATAACAATAACTTTGTGCTGAATTTATTTAGACGTTTTGATTTGATGTGGTATAAGTCTGTTCTGGTTTTAAGTCAGTGATCCTTTATTCTAAAGTCTCTATGCTCAGACTTCCACCAGAACCAGCATTCAGGTTGTTCATGCCTTCTGAGCTGTTTTTTTTTTGTCAGCGTTTCTTTGTGGTGGCCATTCTCCCATGTAGAAAAACATATTTATGTGAATGGTCTGTAAGTCAGCAGTCGTCAACCCAGAGCATTCATCTACTGAAACAGTTTCTGTAGATAAAGAACAAAGTCTGCTTTGCTCCTGACTTCAATCGCTGGGTCGAGGAACTGTGGATTTCCCAAACAGACTCAATTTTCATCTCATGCTTGAGGGCAAATGAAAGAGAATTTTTGTTGAAATGAAAAATCTGTGATTAGAGGGCAACGCCAGATGCATCATAAGCCGCTTTCAAGCTCGCATCTCTCCCATAATTCATCTCACTTCTGCACCTGACAGTAGAGAAGGAAACTTGGCATTTGCTGTTGTGGAAAAGGGGTTTCTGCATGGAGCGTTGTTTTAATGTGGGTGAGTGACACACCAGTTTAAAAAGGAGCCATGTCCTGAGCCTTACCACATATCAAGATAGTAGAAAAAATACTGACACAGGAGCTGAAAGAAAGAGAAATAAAGGCTTCCTGATTCTCTCTGTTAGCCGAGCTTCATGTTATACTAATTCCTCAAAATTTAAATCACACAAGAATGAACAACAAACGTGCATGAAGTAGGATTCAGACTGCAGATGAAGCCTTATTCTAGGAAACAAGAAAAGAAAGTCCAGCTGGGTGTGTTCTTTTTTTAAGACTCTTAGGATCTATTTCTAGTTTGTCAGAAATGTGTGAAACATTGTCCAAACAACATTCTGCTTCAGGTCTGTAGCAATCTTTGTTGTTTTTTTAAAGAAAACAAGTAAAAACATCTGTGTTTAATTCTGAGTTAAAATGTCATCCCAATTAACTCTTCGTATATTTATTATTTCATTATCTATTTATATTTCAATTGTCAGCCCAGCACTTAAAACAACTAATCACACACATGCACAAAAATCTGTAAATATCTTACAACCTTTGTTTAAAACAATACTTTTAAGAAAAAGAAGAAACATTTTTTATATAGCGCCTCTCAAGATAAAAATCACAAGAAGTTTCACACAAACAAAAACATTTAATTCAAAATTGTTATAAAATATCATAATAATGGGAATAAAAAAGAAAAATATTTTAAAGAAAAAAAAAAGAAAAAGATAAACTAATTATGGGATCCAAGAAAGAGATTTGGTAAAAGCTGCAGCATGAAAAGAAACCAGTGGTGAAGAAACTTACTTATAAATGGACAACACTATAATAAATTGGATAGGCATTGGTATTTGCCTTGATAATTATTTTAACAATTCACTTTTTAATGTGCTTAAGAAAGTTTAATGTGAAATTGGGACAGGACTGTCCTGAGATACTCCCTCTGTTGCACAGTTAACTTAACTGAATTTATGTCTCCAAGGTCTTCATCTGGCTTTGACTAATAGTTCATTCACAGCAATTTTAAAAATGTAACCTGCAAATATTGTTCATAGTTATAAATTCAAACACAATTTTATGTCAATTGAGACGACTTTTGTAAATTTCAGTCCCCAAAAAGAACCATTGCCCACATTTTGCTCACTGTGGTAAACAGAAACATGCACATAAATATTACAAAGAACAGAGAGACAAGAAAAGCAGCAGCACTTGAGCAGTTTTCACGCTAGCTTGTAAAAATGAGGCAGAGCCGACACGTACAACACACTGCACTTGGCCGCTTGAGCATGATTCAGCAAGTCCACCTGACTGCAACATGAGGCCAGCAGCCAGGGCTGTAATCCAATGGAGATGAGAGAATACATTTTAGAGGCCAAGTGGAACCGTTCACACTTTTATTTTTTGGCAGTAGTGTTCGGTATCCACCCTGTCCCAATAAACACTCAGGAGTGCATACGTGGATGAAAACGAATCACATAAAACATAAGCAGCCTGCCTTAAAATAAATAAATTTTTTTTTGGTTTTAACATTGAGAAACTACATTTATAAAGCAAAGTGTTACATTTCCTTGAACAGACCGTTTTTGTTTCACATAAAAGCATCCAGTGCCAAGCATGTGGAAGAAAAGGATGTGGCTGGATGTGGTGGAGTTCTACCGGGTTCAGTTTAAAGTTTAACCATCATCTACAATGCCCTAAATGGGCCAGCTTCCCATTACCCGTCAAAACTGATCACCTCTAACATCCCTGCTCGACCTCTAAGACCGTCCAAACATCTCGTCCTGTGCGTCCCAAAGATACGTCATAAACCTCGTGGGGAGCACACCTTTTCTTTTGCTGCCTCTAAGCTGTAAACACACTCTCTTTTCACATGTGGCAGGCTCTGTTGCTAGCCAAGTTCAGATCCGCTCCTAAAGGTGTGAAACACTCGTTTAATCAATACATATGCAGTGGTCTCTAGTTGGAATGAAAACTCAGACACACAGCTCAAAGCCTCATTATGAAGTTGCCGAGCAGGAAGCAGCTGCAGGCTTCACACAGAAGAAAGCTGAATATTTGAGCTAAAGATTTGACTTTGGAAGATGTCACTTTGGACGTGTTTTAGATTTGAACTCACTGCTACTTTTGAAAATTCTTTCTGAAAGTCTTACTGCGGGCAAACTCATACTTGTGATGTACAAATACTTTAAATCTGCTCCCGCTGGAGCGCCCTGATGTGAGCAGTCTGTCGTTTGTGTACAGTGTGTCAATCTGTTAATCTAAAGCCAAACGTCCCCATTTTCCTACGTTTAATAAACCACAGAAACCAAATAAGTATTGTTTACTACTGGTGCTAATGCAGATACAGGTTGCTGCTTGTCACACCTCCACCAGTGCCTTTGCACAGGTGAGCTCATCTAACCACCTCTCTGGGCATAAGAGGGTCATTGGCTAGGGACCACCAGCCATCGCTGTTTCACTCCTTTCACCCCAGTACATCTCCTGGTGACTGAGTGAAGGTTGGGATTTCTCCCAGTCACCTCCTATTTTGGCTAGTGATGATAAAAATGTAACTCTTAATCTTCAAAATAGTAATAAAAAATGTAGGTTTAAGCTGCTTTTCAATCTTTTTTTATTTATTTTTGCAAAAAGTACCTGTATAATCTACTGTTTTTTTACTTCATCTTCTGCAGATGTCAACATGGCATAGAATGAAATATCCAGTTTTGAAAATAAATTTCCATGAACTTTAAAACCTAGTAATAGGAACAAAACTCTTGTTTTTATTCAAAAATGACAACAATAAAAAAGATTACTGACTTTAATCTCAGAAAAAAAGTAGTAATTCTGATTTTTGTCTCAGAGTTCTGAGAAATAATAAATTTGCCCTAATCCTCTTGTATAGATTTTGAAAAGTTTATTATTTATCAACATTTAATGAACTGGTCTCATCTCATAAGGTCCTGTTAAAGGTGTGGCTCTTAAGTTTAAATTTGGAAGACTGAGGGGAAAATGGCTCAAGGCTGCAAACTCCTGCTCTTGGGGATATTTGACCTCCCAACTTTCCTTAGACTGGCAAGCTAGACTAAATACTAAATAAATATATTATTTAGTCTGGCAACGCTCCATTGGCGGCTCTTGGTCGTGGGGCGGGTTCTACCGTTGTCTTTCAAACGATCGCCGCATGCTACTAGACAATGAACAACGTGACATACTCACCGCAACAGATGTTTGTATATGGGGCAGTCCGCAATTGAAAAAGGTGAAAATACATCCTTTTTATAAAAAGAGAACTTAAATACATATCTTGTTTTTCTCTCTTTTGAAAAAGAATCACACTATCGACTTACTACAGAATATCATACAGCAGGGCTGGACGATATGGCCTAAAATCAATATCACGACATAGTGAGGATTTCACCTCGATAACAATAAATGGACGATAACTACAGGTGTGCGCAGAAATACAAGTTGTCCACTAGATGGGGCTGTCACGTGTATTATGTTGAGTAAATATGACTCAAGGTGGTTCAGCTTCTTAAAGGGACATGAATGTTGCCAACCGACACACATATTTTCTTTTTTTTTATTATCAAATTTATTGCCATGGGAAAAATTACCACGATAAGATTCAGAAATTTCAATAGTGATATATTTGATTTATTGCCCAGCCCTATCATGCAATTTATAGTAATACATGAATTTAGGCAAAGCTTGTTTTTGTACTGCAGTGTTCTTTATTTATTTTGTGCATCTTGCGATGCATTGGAAAGAAATGATTAATTAATGATTAATTAATTAATTCAAAATTAGTTAATTAATCATCTATCATCACATGTTGTGAGTGGATTCATCCTACATGAGAAAGTTGACTGTCATTTATGGAGGAGTTGAATTACTTGATGGAGAAGGGAGCTGTCAGTTTATAGTGGCTTGGTATTGCTACAGCCGCAGCAGAGAAGGGGAGTGTGTGTGTGCGTGTGTGTGTGTGTGTGTGTGTGTGTGTGTGTGTGTGTGTGCGTGCTCTCACAGCCTGATAGGATGTGTCTGCTGTGCAGCAGCAAGCCTGCCTCAGAAAAAAGCTGAACATGTTCAGAGCATAAAAGTCAGCCGGAGTGTTCCCATCTGCTTAAATCCTAAGATCTTTATTTCCACAAATGTATGCACACGGAGAGGGAATGAGCAGGTTTTAAACAAATATTTGATGTGAAGCATATATTTATAAAACATACATGACATGCAGGTTATATTAGAGAGCAGAATAGAAATACATCAGAGTAGCTGTGATTTCTTTGGAGCACGGTGGGTAGATGTCATTTGGTCTTCTAGTAATATCTGAAATTGTTTGAGTTTCATGCAGCGATGTCTTGATCCAATCTCAAGTGTTGGATAAAGTTTTGTTTTCATGGATTCACTCTAATGTCACTGAGTTCACCTCAACTCTCAATCCCTTTTATGTCTGCTCCTACAGGATCCAATGTAGTGTGTTGCTCATTAGCATATCAATTCAGACATGTGTGGTATAGATAGAAGGAAGAATGGCTGGAGCAAATTGGTCCTGAATATTCTTTAATAGGTGCAAACAAAAGGAACATACATTTCGACAAAAAAAAGTGTCTTCTTTAGAGTTACAGCTTGCTGTCTTATGAGATCTATGTATAGAGCTCCGGACCCCACGTGACTCTCAGTTAGTAGACGCCATATTGGCAGGTAAAAGAAGCTAAACAAACACGGATCGTAACCATGAACGTGAACGGGATCGGCTTGGATTTTACTTCGTCGGAGTTTACTTCACACTTTAAAACCGAATAAATCATTTTATAAAGTCAGAAATTAAATAGACTAAACATCTCCGACCCTTACCGTGCCCCTGGGATACTTTTTAAAAACGCCAGAAGCTGTTGGAGCGGACTTCTTACCGGACCTGGCCGGGGAACCCCTTGGGATATCCCCGGAGGAGCTGGCTCAGGTGGCTGGGGAGAGGGAAGTCTGGGCCTCTCGACGCTACTGCTCCCGCAACCCGACTCCGGATACGCGGATGAAAATGGATGGACAAATAACAGATTTACATGTAAGTAGTTTAAATAGAGTGCTGTGCTGTTTGAATGTATAAACTGAACTCCAAGAGAAATCACTAGTTTGACTGTTTTCCGTGAATAAATTAAAAATGTCAGGCAGGAGCGTCTCAGGATCTGTCTGAGATCTATCTCGGTGAGACAGATAATAGCAATCCAAAGTGCTTTTTATGAGCGATCTGACAATTGATCAACCATTGCTTAAAAATTAAATACAGCTTAGCCGGTTAAATGCTGTGATCATAAAACACGTAAACAGCAAGCACGCAGAACTCACAAGGCAACGTTTTACGTGATGTTTGCTTGTTGCTATGAGTAATAAGACAGAAAAAGCCACGCCAAAATAAGTTTAGGAAGCCCACTAAGAATCATAATAAAAGCATTTAAAATAAATACCATACACAGTTGAGGAAACGTTGGTTTAAGTACCTGATATGAAGCGGTCGCTGCATAAGCGAAAACCTTTACTCTCGGGATCCCCCAGTTTCATTTCAGCCCGGTCACTAGCGCGTTTTATTACAATGATCCAACGTTTGCGGCGCTCCGGATCTTGGGGAATCCTGTAGATGGCTCATCCCTTATGTCGTCCGTGTTTGTTCTGCATCCTGGGACACAACAGGAATCTACCATATTTCCTGTCTGATTGAGTTTTCTGACAATAACAAATAGTCCAGCTGCCGGCTTCTAACTGCCAAGATGGCGCCGTTTCGATTTGAACTGTTGCATGCCGGGAGAAGTGACGTCAACACCCGGAGCTCTATACACTGTGTTGACTTATCAATTATTCCAATCATCTGCCCTTCATTGGTCAGTAGAAGGGGGAGGAGTTCATGTTAATACAATTAGTGACAGAAGTACAAAAAAAGACACACACACACACACACATATATATATATATATATATATATATATGCTCACAAGAATTAAAGGAACACTTTTTTTTATTGGGCCTGGCATGAAATCAATTAAACCTGTCTGATAATTTCCTGGTTGATTAAGCAGCTGAGGGCATTGTTAATCACTTTCAGCTGTATTGGTGTTCATGGACTTAATGACAGGTGCACTAAAGTGGCAACAATTACAAAACCCTCAAAACAGGACTGGTTTAACATGTAGAGGTCATTTCAAGTTTCTCCCTCTTGATCTTTTTCGGCAGGTTTTCCACTCGTGCTAGTTTTGGCTCTCTACTGGCAGTATGAGGCGACTCCTTGACCCTACAGAAGTGCACAGGTTGTCCGACTTCTCCAGGATGGCACATCCACACGTGCTGCAGCAAGAAGGTTTAATGTGTCTCCCAGCACAATTTCCAGAACATGGAGGAGATTTCAGAAGACTGGCGGTTATTCACGGAGAGCTGGACAGGGCCGTAGAAGGTCCACAACCCATCAGCAGGACTGATACCTGCTCCTTTGTGCAAGGTGGAACAGGCTGAGCACTGCTCGTGCCCTACAGAATGACCTCCAGAGGGCCACTGGTGTGAATGTCTCTACCCAAACGATCAGGAACAGACTTCATGAAGATGGCCTGAGGGCCCGACGTCCTGTAGTGGGCCCTCTGCTCACTGCCCAGCACCATAGAGCTCGACTGGCATTTGCTCAAGAACACCAGAATTGGCAAGTCCGCCACTGGCACCCTGTACTTTTCACAGACGAGAGCAGGTTCACCCTGAGCACCCGTGATAGATGTGAAAGAGTCTGGGGAAGACAGGAGAATGTTATGCTGCCTGCAACGTCGTTCAACATGACAGGTTTGGTGGTGGGTCAGTGATGGTCTGAGGAGGTATATCCATGGAGGGACACACAGACCTCTGCTGCATAGGAAATGGTGCTCTGACTGCCATAAGGTATCGAGATGAAATCCTTGAACCCTTTGTCAGGCCCTACGCTGATGCAGCAGGTCCTGGTTTTCTCCTAATGCACGACATGTGGCAAGAGTATGCAGGCAGTACCTGGAGGATGAAGGAATTGAAACAATTGAATGGCCTTCAAGATCCCCTGACTTAAACCCAATAGAACATCTGTGGGACATTATGTTTCTGTCCATTAGGCGGTGCCAGGTTGCTCCTCAGACTGTACAAGAGCTCAGGGATGCCCTCACACAAATCTGGGAGGAAATGCCACAAGACACCATCCGTTGTCTCATCAGGAGCATGCCCCGACGTCGTCAAGCATGCACACAAGCTATTGGGGGCCACACAAGACTCTGAAAAGCAATTTGATTTGCAGAAATTAAGTTTTTCAAATCTCAGATGAACCTAAAAATGCTCCCATTGATATTTTTACCCCGCTCAAAAAACAAACAAATAAATCAAAAACACAAAATTCAAAACAGCAGCTCTCTTCAGTACTGAGACTTTCTTCACTTCCATCGAAATAGAACTTTCCAGGGTGAGAAAAAAAATCTTTCCGAACATGTGGCAAATCAGAAAGGGTTTGTGCATTTTTCATGAATATTTGGAACACGCTTCGTGTTTCCAACACTGACTGACTGAATTAAATAGGATTTAAAGATTTGCTAATGTTTTTATCTCGTCTGTTGTCAATAATATCTGTGCTGTTTCAATTTATGTCCAGATATCTGTTTTTAGTTTCTAAATTCAATCTGGTACCAAAAACAAAAGTCTGCAGTGATTATTTAGACAAGTAGGGAAGATTTAACTGTTTAAAATAACACATCCCTTCAGAACCAGCAGTTCATGTCGAGGAAACCGAAACACAGAGTGATGTTTTCTTTTATTTAAACTTTCTGCATGAAATCAGCTTTACGACAGCTTACACACGTTTGGATTATTTATGCAACATGTGAGGTTTCGTTGTTTATTATAGGCTGCTGTGCTTAAACATATCTGCTTCACAAGCTGCTGGGAGGATTTTTAAATGTTAGAAAGCTGTGAAGCTGTCAGAGGCACTGGCAAAAGTAATGTTATGAAGTTGTTACACACACACACACACACACACACACACACACGCACGCACGCACGCACGCACGCACGCACGCACGCACGCACACTTTGGAGCAGCTGGTGTCTGGAGAGCTGCAGCTCATTACCATGAGACCCGCGGCTGAGAGCAGGGCTTGGGCTTTCCCTGTTAGAGAACAAGACTGAGTCGTACATCCCTAACGAAGGAATAGACCCACACAGGTCCAGTGCTCTGTCCACCTCCTCCCTTCTTCTTTTGTTCTTAAATCCTGCAAAATTACAACCACAAGCTAATAAGTCCAACAAGTAAATGAGCACTGCCAGCTGAAACACACACCTCCTCCTGCGGGGAGAGCGTTAACTACTGACAAACCCCATGACAGATGGATAAATAGCTGAGAGGAGATCAGGAAAACATGCTCCAGAGAGTGAGGGACAAGCAGATGGAAAAGTCTTCCCACACAAAAGAGGAAAAAAATATGCTCCGAGGACTCTGCGAAAAATCAAGACGGCAGAAGGTGAATGGACTTGTAATGAAACTCAAGGTTGATCACACATGACAAGCTCCGTGCTGTGCAGGTAGCAGAACAGAATTAAAGACACAGGTGTGTACGTGGAGTCAAACACGTCTGCTGCTGCTACCTTTGTGTGGAGAAACATGATAGGATGTGGAACGGGGACACGTGCAGTCTCAACAAATGCATTGAAAGTTGAAAATCAACTCCTCTGCTTGTAGACAAGTGAAACTGCAACAATGTGAGCTAAAGACAAGAATACCAAGTAGCAAAGTTCTGGAAAAATGCATTAGAGTGATGACAAGATAAAGGGACTGACCTGCCTGATGCAGCCAGAACTGAAGCTCTCCATTTCAACCTTCCCTCCTCCCACCCTTCCTCTCATGCTCCCTCCCCTCTTTCACTTAATCCCTCTCTCACTCCGTGTCTCACCCACCTTCCATACACACTCAGAGGCACACAAACAGAAAAAAGAACAGAGGAGAAACCAGAGAGCGGAACTGCGGCGGCACGATGGGGATATTCCTCCTGCTCCGTTGCTGAGGAGTCCGGAGTTCAGCCACAGCACCCGTGTGAGAGAGTGTGCGTGTGTGTGTGTGTGTGTGCGTGTGTGTGTGTGCGTGTCTGTGTATGAGTGACTGAAAACAAGCAGACATCGTGCAGAGAAGGAAAACGGGAGCAGAGAGAAGGGGTGGGGTGGGGTGGGGGGAGCACTGACCGTCTGGGGCTTAGAGGAACCGAACGCAGGTGGATCAGAGGACGCTGATGTGCAACAACTATTCCCAACTACTGCCGCTCTCGCTCCGCCTGCAAGCACGTCCTCCTAACTTCTGCCATGGAATAGCTTCCTGTTCCAGTTCGCCTCTGATCTGCGAAAGGAAACGGGCATGCACGGGCACAGCTGGGGCGCTAGCCTATCTCATCCTTTACGTCAGCACTTCACTGTCTGAGGTGAGTTGTTCCGCTTTTCTGTTTCATCGCTCAGTCTGACAATGAGATGGGGAGAAAGAAAAAAGTATGTTCAAATAACCTCTGGAGAGGGAGATCCAAGAAATCTACTCACTCAGAGGGAGTGAGCCCCGGATGAGCCACCAAGGATATGTCTGTGCAGAAGATTTTCTGAGCCAATATCAGATATGTGCGGCAGATGAAAGGAGGTAAAGCTCTGACTTATTTTATGTTTCCGCTCTTGTGAAAGATTCCACATGAAATCATGTCATCACTCTAGACAAGTTAAACACATGAAGAACTCTCTGCCACTGCATGCTGATAGTCATAAAAGCTGGCAGGCCAGTTTTTGTGTCAGAGAGGATTTTGATCCAGACTTAACGTGACCAAACCGGCTTCATGGATAAAAAAAGAGCTGGCGTGATGCTGCATTTCCTCTCAGTTTTGCAGCTGACCGAGCATTCCATAAAACATACACTGATGAAGACTGTTCCTCATTTATGAACGCAGGTATAGGAGCAGATAACGAGAGCGTAGCGTCATTCCGTTCACTGCATCAGAACTGAAACTGCACTTAAACTGGATGAAATATGTGGAAGTTTGAGTTTCTGACACGAGCCGCCCTTAACTGTCCTTCAGTTGCCACGAGAAAAGCAACGCCAGTCCCACTCATCCTCACCAACCTGCCGCTGCCACTCGGTCTCTTTTTCAAAAACACGGCTCACATCTGATATCATCTCCCCTCTGCTCAGTTTCCACAGAACATGCAGACAGAAAGAGATGAGCATCAAGATGAATAAATCAGGGAAGGACGGATATTTTCTGCTGTGAGGAAAATAGGTAGAACTTCCAGGGATTTTTTTTTTGAGTCGGCCTGTGAGGAATGAGTGAAGGGCGGAGTGTGTATTCACCTCCAGTGGACCCGCTCGCTGGGAGGGGCGATCGTTCATCCTGAAAACAAACGGCTCTCTTCAGAGAGAATGCTTTTGGAACGAGCCAGATGTTGCCTTTCATGTGCTAATAGGATTATTAATTAACAGTCTGAGGTTTTGTCACAGAGTTCAGGTGAATTGTTCAGGTTGTGCAGGAGAGAATGTGTGTGTGTGTGTGTGTGTGTGTGTGTGTGTGTGTGTGTGTGTGTGTGTGCGTGCGTGTGTGCGTGCGTGCGTGCGTGCGTGCGTGCGCGCGTTTTCTACTGCCTTGCAGTTGGTGCCCAGTCAGCTGAGGCTCCAACTGGCCCAGAGGTAGCAGAGCTGAGCGTGTGTAAAACCTTTCTGTGGTGAAAGGAAACATCATCTTTGCACAAGATGATTTTTTTGCATTATTTTTCTAAATCCTGATAGAACAAAATCAATAATATTTAATCTTTTTTTTCTGCAGCCACAGCGATGTAAATACAAGACAAAAGATTTAGATTCATTTCAACACCACTGAAGAATCTTTATGGTGAGAATGTTTTTATCACCTTGTAGGATGAGGCACAGATACTGTTCCTGGGATTAGATCATTGATCTGGTCAGGTCAGAGGTCAGGATCAATTTCAGTAAAGCTGACGGGTTTAATGTGATGAGACCACTACTTTAGACCTTCATGATTGTGGACTGTCGTTTTAGGAGCATTGTAAATCAGAATTATATATTATTGGTCGAAGTTAAGCCTTACATTAAAAGCTTTAATGTAAAGAAATGATTTTTGCTCACAATCGGTTGTTACACTGAAGCAACACTCTGGTGCCGTCACACTGAGTGTGCTCGGTTCAGACCCTTTTTATAAAAATTTGCTTTAATATTATTTAATTACAGCCAGTTTGTCATTGGGCTGTAAAGGTGGGGAAGAAATCAAGAACTGCATTCATGATTCATGAGCGATCTCGTTTCCTGAGGAGAGCCACAGGTCCCTGTTCTCGTATTATAAAAATTATTTAACACCTTTAAGTGACAACATTTCTCTGCAAACAGCCAAAGGCTAGTCACTGGGATCTAGAACCAGTAGAGTTTTCATTGAGGGAAGGGAAGTGAAGAAATGTGAAGCGTTGCGTAAGTTTGGCAACCCATGAGACCAAGTTGTGACTGAATGAATCTGACATGGAGGCAGCGCTGAGTGGCAGTGACTGAACTCTCTATCCCCCCGTTTCATATCGGCTCATGAGTAGACGAGCCAGGTGGAGGTGTAGCACAGGACAGACAGTGTCACCTGGGACATCTTAGCCAACAGCTGTGGCTGCCTCAAAATTAATGCTCAGCAGTAGCTCAGGAGGTAGTCAGGAGGTTGTAGGTTCAATTCCAGCTCTTGCCAGAGAATGCTGTTGTTGTGTCCTTGGGTAAGACACTTCACCCACACTGCCGGCTGGTGGCGGTCGGAGGTACCGGTGTTCAGCAGTCTTGCTTCCGTTTGACAGCTGTCGCTACATTGTAGCTCATCATCACCAGCGTGTGAATGGGTGAATGACTGGTTGTGTTGTGGAGCGCCTTGGGGGGTTGCAGAACCCCAAGAACATGCTATACAAATACAGGCCATTTACCGTAGTGTAGAGCAGAGTTTTAACCTGAAGAGGGGGCAATACTGACAGTTTTAGGCAGAATTTTAAAACTTTTACAATAAAACGACTTAAGATGCCTAAATAATACACATCTACAGCGCTATTAGACTGGCTGACTCACTTTTTAAGGGAAGAGACATTTGGGTACAGCAAGTTTTAGTAAACAAGTATGGAGGATAACTCCTTTAGACACAACAGCCCTTCATGAGTTTCTTCAATTTAAAACTTATCATATTTAATATACAGACAATTTATCATTTTACCATTACACATACGCTTGCAGTCTGTTTTGTACTGAATATTTTCTAAAAAGAAACGTTGAAAATTCAAGTTCATTTAGTTTTTAAACTTGTATTTCTGTTGCTAACTGAAGGCTGAGAAACAAGAGATTCAGCAAAGCCGACTAAACAATACGTCTCACCAACATGACAGGGTGGCTGCTGGTGTCGTTCTCGTCATGGGTCGCTCTCCTTGGCTTCACCTTTTTCTTTTCAACTCAATTTCTGTCTTTTCACTCAAATCCGATCCTGCACCACCCAAGCACGGCCACATCTCTACATTCTTACAGTCTGCATATTCAAATATTTTCCTCTTCTTTATCTATCCAGCATCTTTTTTATTATCTTTGCGTCGTTTTCTCCTGAATGACTGACTATATGAAAGCAGCGGGGGAGTTCTCTAGTTACCTATCAGCTTTGAAAACTCAGCATGTCTGGAAGGCAAAGAAAAGAGGGGAAACAACAGAAACAGACATCCAACAAAGACGAGTGCAATAAGGAGAAAAGCGAGTGAAGACAGAGAGATATATTGTCGCGTTGAAAGATGAAGAGCAGGAAAAAGCGAGACTGATGTGATGCATCCTGATTAGAGCAGGCACCCACTATGGACAGGCTTCCTGAGAATTAATCAAACTCACATAAACCCACCTGAGCATGAGCACATCACCAACGCCGACCGACTATGGCGAGCAGCGACAGAGCAAAGAAAACAAGTAGAATTCGGTCAGGACAGGCAGAGTGACAAAAGAATAAGTCTGCAATGTCCGCAGGCTACAGTCCAAGGATAAGAGGAGACCATAAATACACGCAAGCATGCGCTTTTTATGACTATAATTTCTAGTACCCTACATTGTGGTGGTGGTGGTTGGGGGGGGGGGGGGGGGGGGGAATTCTAATGATATGAATTGCCCACACCCTATCTAGGAGGCTCTCGGATGATACCGAGGTTTTGAGACGAACAACTGGGAATACAAACACTCACGATGAACAAAGTTAAATGTGGAATGTGTAAAATAATTAGAGGACAAGTGTTCCTTGAAAGGACGTGTAGTCCTACCACCTGCCTTAGCTTTAAACTAAGATCATCCTATATTAAAGAATGATGGGCTGTGAAGTCACTTGGGTCAAGTATAGAAAATAATTTCCTGTGTGATCTGCTCATACTCAGATTATGTGTTGTGATTGACCCTCAGCTACAAACAACACAATGTGGATGTTAAACTGTTAATAATTCAATGCATGAATGAATTTTATATGAAATACTGTGCCTCGGCACCATAGAAGAAGATCTCCAATGAGAGCTTCAGTTTGGATCATATAATTACTACAGAAGCCTAGATGGAACAAACCAGTTAGCAATTATTTAAATGTTTGCTGCCAACTCACATTTTCCTGCACTGGTATAGAGAAAGAGAATGAGCTGGAGGTTGGTGATTCTAAACCAATATACCGACTTTTATCGCTGCATGTAATTCATTATAAAATCAGGTTCATTTCTCCAATTGAAAATGACTTTAACTGAAAACTAATTCTGCTGTTGAATAAAACTAAAGCTATTTAAATTCCAACAATGTTCTGCCAATGGAAATCCAAGAACATTGTTCCACCTTTTTTTTAAATACCTGCAAACTGAGAAGAACTTGGAGCTTTTCTCTTTTCAGTCACCTAATTATAGGTCACTAATTATTAGTTGCACATTTTATTATCTAGCATAAGTTCTTCAAAGCGACACAGAACGAGGATCCTGAACTGAACTCTAGACACCCCTCACCTCACTCATTATGTTTACTATACATAATATATGGAATAAAAACAGTGTTCTACAAAAATACAAAAAGTGCTGTTGTTGTTTTTAGTTCTTCTTTTAAAACATTCTTGTATAACTTTCCCAATTTAAAATAACAACTAAGACTTTTCTGTGGTATTTACTGATCACCAGCCACAGAGGACCAAACTGAAAATTCATCAATTCCGGGCAACAGCCGAGAAAGCACCTCTATTTGTTAATGTAACGCCACAGAAAAAGCTAAAAATCTTTAAAACAGTCCTTGACAACAGCGCAGTGGACCATGACGCCTGATCAGCAAACTGCCTGACAGACAATCCCTGAAAATCCTGTGACATGCAGCTTGTTTCTCTGGTATTTACTGAAAAAATCTGAGCAGCTTTGGTGCTTTGTCTAATGCATTGCACTAATGTTATCATTCGCCACCTATTTGCACGGTCATTCATTCATACACCTCTACACTGTATTGATAAGAGCATGTGTGTTTGCACGTTTCACCACAGACTGAAAAAGAAAAGCCCCGACAACAAATCAACAGTATTACTGCTGATTTATTGTTGGTACTCATAAGAGGCAAATCAAAGATGTTTCAAAACATGACTAAGCCCCATGTAATTATGAGCAGAGGCTGAGAGGAGAGGGAGATGAAACAAGATAACAGTAGATTACAGTGAAGTTTTTAACTTCAATGTGATTATACGGCAGCGTCGGAGCCGCAATAATAATGTTATAAAGCACTAAATCACTGCTAACCCTAATTTCTATCTATTATATCAAAATTGGCCACTTTTAAGCCCTTCACACTTTCAATATTAACAGAGACGGCTCTCTGTGGGCTGGAGTGTGTGTGTGTGTGTGTGTGTGTGTGTGTGTGTGTATGGTAATCAGATTTAGTAATTATTTTTAAAAAGCCACCCTAACATAACATTAATATAAGCTTGATGATATATATATATATATATATATATATATATATATATATATATATATATATATATATATATATATATATATATATATATATATTTAGAAGTAAAAGTGAAGATAATGTAAAGGCCTAAGAGCAACAGAAAGACTGTTGACATTACTGCTAGTAATTGACATGTATAGCTACATTTCAAGGCGTTTCATTAACTCAGTTTTCCGATGCATGCTTTGTTAATGGATTTCCCCTTCGGTGGAGCAGAGGCGATAAAACAAAATTAGTCTGCATAGAAGTTACGATAAACATTTCCATCCTGAGGTAGAATCGGGACGCAGAAATTTGCACAATTTAAGATTTCCTCCGCAGGTAAATAATCAGAGTGACATTGAAAAGACTGCTGACTCATTTGAAGTTTTTTAAAATGCACAAAAGGTGTTAATAATTTTTTTTATCATGGTGTGATCTTTTTAAGTGAAGATCTGAACATTGAGAACACACTAAACATAAAAAGAGGTGTTTATTAAAAACCGGAGTTGAACTCTTGAAAAAGGATCTAAATGAAATGAAGTGAGAAATCTTTCAGGTTCATTTACTCCCAGGAAATGTCCTTGTGCCCCTAGAATAAACTCAGACTCATCATCCCAGAATGATGTGCTGCTCAAACAAGGTCAGCTATGAGCATGTTGACATGTTTAGTCATGTGCAAGTCACTTCATGAGGTCTGTTTTTAGTAGAAATAGTGGGTCAGCTCACTTGACTAGCGTGCCCTTTCCTTTTAAAAGGGACAGAGTCCACCACATATAAGGGTCAGCTTTCTAAGCCTGTGTGCTGAGTCGTGTTGTTTATGGACGAGGTCATATTGTTGGTGTTCCAGCCATAGGTGAGATACGAGTGCTGCAGCGGTCGCCCCGGACTCAACCCAACGGGTAATAAATCAGATATGTGGAGCCAGGGACACATCATTTAGCCTCCAGCACTTATCTGTCAGAAAGGATCAAATTATGGTGTGAGTATGATACAACACCAGCTAACTGTATGAGCACTCTGGAGCTAATGATTAGGAAAACGAAGGACTAGAGATACTTGCCGTTTGTGCTGACAAACCCCATACAAATCTGCAGGCTGAGGAATAAATCACTCAGATATAAAACCTGCACACTCTGAGTCTAAGGTCTAATTTGAGCCTAGATTATGGAGAAATATTCAGCGACTGACACTGGAGATGGGACGCCAGTTAAAATGATCTCCTATTCAAAATGTCACCACCTGTACAAACAAGCAGAAGACACTGGCAGTGACGGATCATACTGATGAACAGATTCGAGTCTGGGAGCAAATGTGCCACATTCAAAAGGACAGAAGACGAGAGGAAATTGTGACTTGTTTGAACTGAAAGGCTTCATTTGCCATGAAGATGACTTAATAATTGGAACATGAATGGGTTGGAGGTTTTGCTACTTTACATTCTTGTAACTCTACTTTCTAAGCTCAATCAGTCTAATAACATGAAGGTCCGGAGTCACTCAGAAAGTTTGTACGTGCTCTCCCAAAAGAGTCGCTAACAATATTTTTTCATTGACGGAATTTTTTATATTCAAATTATAATAATAAGAATCCACCGACCATTCTTTGAGGACATTTTACCACCCTACAGTAAAATATATTCATGGTTTCTTACACATTTTAAAATTTCAAGTATTTCTTGAAACATTTATTCCTCAGTAGGATCTCAGGGAGCTGGTGTCCATCTCCAGCAGTCCTCGAGCAAAAGGCAGGGGACACCACGGACTGATTACCAGTCCATCACAGGGACACAGAGAAAAACAACCACTGGCCCAGTTCCAATACTTTCACTGCAGCCTACGGTCCTCTATGAAGGACACTTGGAGGAAGTGCATGTAAGGCTTGGAGTGCATTGAGAACAAGTGTGCAAAAAAACTGCAGAGTGTGTATTGCATCATGGACCGTAATATGGGATGCTGGTCGCTGTTTGTGCTACTTTGCTGCTTGAAATGATGTTATAATTGAAAGTTATTAAAACAAGTAAATATAAGTTAACAGTATTCTTCAACAGACATGTAATGCATCTTTCCAACAGAGAAATATTTGATTGTAATCATACAAGTACACGATAATAAAATATTTAATATTTCGATACCTTTTGGAAAGGACACTTGAGCCATTTCTCTGCCTTCTTCTCAAACTTTGCATGGAGCAATTGATTGTGGGTAATACCCTTCACTGAAGTTCGCACTGGAGAAATGGATCAAGGGTGCAAAAGGGATGGGTCCAAGGAATCAGGACACCTTTCGCACTGGACGGTAACGTGCAATTCAGGGTGGAAGTGCGAGTATTGGGACTGGGCCTCTCACTCACTCACACACAGACAGTTTAGAGTCTCCAATTAGTCTAACATGCATATCTTTGGCTCGTGGGTAAAAACAGAGCGCTTAGAGAAAACCCATCAATGCATGGGGAGAACATTCAATGCAGAAAGGCCACAGCCAGGATTCGAACTTGCAACTTCTTGTTGTGAAGCCACAGTGCTAACATCTGCACCACCAAGCAGCACGTTTTCTAACCTAAATACTCAGAATGTTCAGTAAATTTTTTATATGAAAAAATTAGTAAATTTGCATTAAACAGTGATGTAGTGTTCTTCTACGTATGTTTCAAACATGGTTGAAACTAACTGTGTACAAAAGCAGACAGCAGGAAACATCAATACATACTTTTTAAGTACTAAAGCACTTGGTCGTTTACATTTTGTCAATGGTCTTACTTAAAGATGCACTGGTTTTGGTTTTATAAGCAGGGCAAAACCAAAGTTTCATATTGTCCACATTGAACATTAAACTTTATTGTCAATCAACTTAACACAAAATAACTGGCCTGCATGAGTGTGTGCATCCCTGTTGTGTATTGTGAATGTGTTCACTGTCCATAAAAGTGACTGCATCCTCACTGTACTCGTCTGTTATCTGCTCATATTAGTAATACCCTGTCTGTCGAGCATCAAACAAGCGTCTGCTTGCACAGCAGAAAAGCTGCCATCTGCAAACTGTCAATACAAGCATGCTGTGCAGCTCTCGCCCCACAGTGACACCTGTGGCCAACTTTAGACTGGTTACAGGGAGGAGTGTCAAACTGCAACATGGTTTACAGGTTCAAACAGTTTTCCTGAGAAAAATAAATCCAAACATGACACGACATCTAGAGATAATAATCGTCATGTGTAAGGCACATGTGACACTTGATCCGAGAGTGAAGCTTTATGTACTCAGAAAAGATTTAAATCACAATAAAACTGACTGAACTTCTGGATCAGCTATGAGTCCTTGCTCGAAGGAGGAGGAACGACAAAAGAGAGTCCATTGAAAAGTGACAGGATGATTTTGACAACATATAATATTACAATATTCACAAATTATGCAGACAAATGTCCACAGACATGAGAATCATGCCAGATATGAAATTAGAGAGTCAAAGAAGGCTCTGTCCTCTAAAGGAGGCAGAAATACCAAATGCCTTCATTTAAAAAGAGATTGTGTTGAAGACCAGAGAGGGAAAAACACGCCCTATCTATACCTGCAGGCGAGGATAACATCAGGCTTGAAATCAGATGTATTTATTGTTGACAGAGAGCAGTCATGACAGATAAGTTGAGAGGTATAATTGGTCTATCTGATTAAGCATCTATAAGCATGTGGAGTGTTTGCTTATGGTAAATCAGTTGGCGGGGGCCAGGGGTGTTTATATTATTTTTAGAGCCCCAGACACAGACAGCAGAGCAGGTAGCATGCCTTTGGTTTGATACATCATCATGTGCTCGCTTCTCCTTTAGGAGTTTTACAGTGTACATGTGTTGGAAAAGCATTTTATGTAAAATAACTAAAACATTTGCATAGATGGGGAAGGGGCAAACATGGCATCAAGAGGGTCATGTACTCTTAGTAAATCAGTCCTTGACTGTGAAAAGTGCAAGCCTCAAATACTACTTTCAGTACTGCCATCGGTACCATCATGGATAAAAGAGTCTAAAAGTGAACAAAAATGAAATAATACTCACTAACAGATGTGTTTGTGTTCGATAGGTAAAATAACTGTTGCTTTAAAGAGGCCATATCATGGAAAGCCCACTTTTTTGGAGCTTTTTAGTGTGTAATATTAAAAAAAAAAAACCCAAACCCATTTTTTGCTGCATTCATGAATTTTTTCCTGTTTCAGCTTCAAATTTGGAATTTTATTTTGAAATTCGTGAAAACAGACCAAAGTAAAAACTCAGTTTTCCAGCTCCTGACACCAGGCCCTGCTCTCCCCTGAATCTGGTCTGGGTTAGCTACACTTGCCAGTCTGATGTATTCAACCTTTTATTAGTAAACTGTTTAAAATACAAGGACTAAAATGTATTATTTATTTATTTATTTTTTTCCAGGTTGAGTCCATGTGAGGTGAGCAGAGTAAATCAACTAAAATGCTGCTTGGACCAAATTCAAAGATGTTTAGAGACACACAAGTTTGGCAGAAAATAATCAATAAAACTAAAATAAAAAAACATGAAATCTGCTTCAGCTGGTGAAATAAATTACTGCTGACACCAACAGGAGTCGAACCGACATCAGCACAACAAAACAGAGTTGGCAGGCAGATGTCTTAATCTCTGAACTATCATAGCCACTGTAACCAAGATGCTCTTAAAGATACATTTAGCCAAAGTGTGCAAAGGCAGAGTTTCACTGAAACAAAGAGATTTTTTTATTGGTATAAATTCAGGCTGACGAAAATAACTTGTATTTAAGATATATGACTTCTCAAAAGTGCCAACGGTGCTATTTTATCATTTACTGTGCCTACGTGTGCTCTCAAAGGTTTAAAATAGTATGATATGGAACCTTTAAGCCTTAAGCCAAATGATTCAGCCTCTGGTATTTACGTGCTTCTGGTCCATTTAGGAGTTATGTAAACCAACACTGGAATAGACACATTTGCAATGGACTTTGCTGAGCTCTGATCTGCAAAATAATAATAATAATTATAATAATAATAAGCAGATGCCCAGAAAATCTTGAAACACCTTCTTAACACTCTAATCTATCGGATTTAGTTGCTCTAAACCCAACAAGCATTATTAAACCAGCAAAACGCACACCTTCTGCCGTAAAAAGCATGTTTGATCATCTACAAATAAGATATAATTTAAAGTGCAACAAACCATAAAAGTTCTCATAAAACCAGCCAACAGACATTAATCAACTTAGAACAGCAGAAGAGGAAAACAGGTGGTAAAACGGTTAACTGACAATAAAAAAGATAAATGAAGCTCAAAGTAGAGCTGCTAATCTCAAAGAAAAGATAAAACACATTAAGAAGATCGCTTGTAATACTCTTAAGACATGTTTGCACCATAAATGTGCACGGTTTACTGCATAAGCATTGAAAATTGGCAAACATGAAAGACCGAAGAAATGCAGCAATAAAGAAGGAATGAAGAGCTTTGCTGGAATGAAATTCTGTATACACATTTTATTTGAGGAAAGTGTCCTTGCCATCTATATCTAATTATTAACACAGCTTTCTCTCTCCATGCATCTCAGGAAACATGGTGAGCAAGGAGGGTGGCAAGTGCTTGCTCACCAACTCTGAGTCTGACTCAGAGGCAGCGCCCTTGCCCTCCACCTCGCTGGCGCTGGAGGTGAAGTATTCCCTGGAAGCGAGTCGACAGGTGAGGAAGAGAAACAAGGCCCTGCAAGTGCGCTTCAAGGACATCTGCGAGGCACAGAACGAGCAAAGGGAGGCAGAGCTGCAGGCGGCGGGGAAGGGCGGCAAGCCGTTGTCGTATAAGGTGGCTTACCGCAAGTACATGACCGTCCCTGCCCGTAGATCCATCCCTAACGTCACAAAGAGCACAGGCGTCCAGACGTCCCCTGATCTAAAGAAACGCTACCAGACCTTCCCATTTGAGCGCAAAAAAGGACACACATTTAAACATGTGGCAGCGGTGGAAACGTATAAAGGTCAGAATAACGGGTTTGTTATGGAGGTAAAGCAATCCAAAGCGACTGAGCAGGGTTTAAATGAGGAGGAAGAAAGAGCCAGTAGGGGGAGTGGAGTCCTGAGGACCAGGGCTCTCCTCCATACTAATGAGTGTATCGCCACAGTGGAGCAGCACAGTGCACCGGATGGCCTGTGCTCTGACGCTCTACTGCTCAGTTGCACTGCAGACACACCAAGAAGAAGCGGAGCCGGTGCACAAACAAAGTACCGGCTTTGTAGTGTCCCGTCTGAAGGTGGAACTGGATTACAACACAGGGGGGCTGATGTGGACATTGTGGCCAAGAGACAACTGCTCAGTCTGGAAGAGGGCTCTTCCCAAACACTCCCGGACAGGACCTCCAAGGTTACAGGCCCCATCGCATGGAACTCTTTAACGCAAGTGGAGTGCTTGGATAGTCCATCTGTGCAAAGCAAACGAAAAAAAGGCCTCCAGCTCAACGGGCTGTCGAGTGAGACATTACCACGATCCAGCGGAGGGTGTACAACAAAGGCACAGTGCCACACAGGACAGATATCTGCCCAGCCTTTACGGGGCATGGAGGAACCTCTGTGGCCCTCTGTAAGCGCCGTGGCTGTTGGGACACCACCCAACCAAACACAGGAATCCTGTAAGCAAATAGTGCCTGTGAATCAGGACAGGGATGTAAAAGCACAGCTCCAAGTCATGGAAAACCTCATCAGCTCCAGCCAGGAGACCATCAAGGTGCTGCTTGGGGTCATCCAGGAACTAGAAAAGGGAGAAGCCCACCGTGAAGGGTAAGACATCGGGCTTCACACTTACACCCTGAGAGGCACAGTTTATTTTTTGGTCCGTCTTATCACATCATTCAAAACTCAAAGTGCTAATTCAAAGCAATAACCCCCGTACAGCTGCTTTTCCTTTGCACACATTTACTAATCATAAAGCTAATTGAATGGAACATAATAAAACCATTTTCATGCAAATTTTCATGAGGCTAAAGATTAATGTAGCTCTGAAAATGAGTCAGCATCCAGCCATAACTAAAGTGTGCAGGTAACAACAAACTGGAAAATAAATAAATACAAACACAACCACTACCCTTGATTAGTCGCAGCAGGGCTTTAACCTGAACCACTAATACTATAAGGCCAGCTGGAGTTAAACAAATGTCTACAGATAAAAATGCAAATGCAAAAAAATATGTAATTACCTAAATGCCACCACAAGTGGCTTAAAGAAGAAACCAAGTGGCTTTCATGTTGATATCTGTTATAATTCCATTATGTAAGGATTCTCCTCTGGGTGCTATGGAGCTTGTAGGCATATCAAACTCCTCACTAGACAAAGTTTTGGATGAATAGTAGTTTTAAACCTTTCACTCAGTGTGTTTACATGCGCATCCAAGTTAATTTATTTACAGCAATAAACTGGGAGTCTTTATCCTACTCTACATGTTTGCTAGAAAACCAGATTTTTGAAGGAAGTGTGTTCTACTTTAATACAGTAGGAGGTGACATGCACCCTTTCCTGTTGGTATTCTTACAGTTAGCCTATAGCAACGCAAATAGTAAACAAACGCTGGCGGGAATGAAGCAGACAAAGCTGAAACAGGATATGCACAATGGTGGAAGGAATGGACAACAACAATGCTGCAGCACAGTTTATTTGGTACGTACTGTACTGTGAGATGGTGTCACGTGTTACGTTGTGTTGATGACTTTATCAGAAGATCGTTTCTGTGGTCTTGTCACTTCAGGAAGGTGTGTGTACCAGCTCAACAAAGCCGTTTACATGCACTGGAAGCCGGGTTACAAACGCGTTATCTGGGTACTTCAGCTCCGCTAGAACCAGTTCACCTTCAACCAGACTAACGCATTTACATGCAATCTGACGTCAGTCTATTTCAATGTATGGCGGAGGACATTTCTGAATTTCAGAAAATAACGTCCCTCTTCACCTTCTGAAATAAATGCGCATGAGAGAGAAGGCCCAGTTATCTTTGTGGACGCTCTGTTTATAAGTAGCTGCTGGCCTTGCAGCTAACCCATTCTAGCGGTAATCTGTATGAATTTCTCCATATAGCATGTTGAACTTTAGCTTACCTGTCGAGCAGAGATGTCTGTGGGGAGCCTAAACATCGCTTTGCGCATGAGCAGGAAGTGAAAAATACCCAACAACGAGCACATATGACGACGACGGCTTTGCATGAATGGTTCACCAGAATGATTGACCATTATGAGGACCAATAATTCAGATAAGGCAATAGTTGTTTACTGATGTGCATGTAAACACAAATTGGAGCTTGTTCACACAGTAGAGATGTTTTGTGTATTTGCAAGTGATTTTAGTCATTCGAGCTTTGTTTCCATATGAAAATGATGTTTTGGGATTTAAATTTTTTTTTAAATCTTAAGCGCAACCCTTGATTTAGTGTAGATAGCCAAAATTACTTTGAGGACTTTGAAAAAAGCCACAACCTGTGAAAAAGCCATTTATTTTCCTATGGGTATCGAGTGTGTACAAAAGGGCCACAGATAGCATCAATCCAGCTGGAATAGAAGACAGACCCTCCGAAGGATAAAAGCAAACAAACTGGACCATTTGTTGATTGAATTGCTCAGGTTTAGCACTCATATTTTAGTCAGTTCTGACCAACGAAGGTGGTCTCAGATACTTCACATGATCTCAATAGCTAAATATCAAACTATTGACACGCTTTTCACTCACAAACACTTCAAAGATTCTGAGATCATCTGTTAGTATCAACATGAGGGTTAAACACTTTTAAACAGGGTTTGTGGGAGGAAGAGATGTTACAGCAGTCTGAGTTTACACCACCTAAAAAGGCAATTATCTTGCAAAAAAGTAGCCTTAGCCTCCTTATCACCAAACTCATAAAAGGAAGCTGTGAGTGAAAATTAAACAGACATGTGGTGCAGCAGGAGGATTTAGCATCTGGGTGATCAGATGTGGATAGACTGGCAGGCGGGGAAGTACAGTACATACAATAAACAAAGAAAAAGGGTTTGCAAATTAAAGGGAGGATATTTCTTCTTCCGGGTGGATCTTCTGAACCATTGGTCCACATAACTGTCAATGATTCTGGTGAAGCTTTCACGCAAGGCCGTCGTCATACGTGCCGAAGTGAGAAATAAGACCAAAGTTTTTCTAGAAGAATCTTCACAACAATGGCGTGCGCTGAAAGTGAAAGTTGGGCTCCCCACGGACGCCTCTGTCACCGGTTTTCTGCTCGACAGGTAAGCTAAAGTTCGGCACGCTATTTGGAGAAAGTTATTTCAGATTACTGCAAGGAGAAGTGCTGCAAGGCTGGCAGCTACTTGTAAACAGAGCGTACACGAGGATAACTGGGCGGTCTCTCTCATGCAAATTTTTCCAAAACGTGGACAGGGCGGTTATTTCCTGTAATTCAGAAACAACCCCCAACCATTCCTTTGAGATCAGTAGTGACTATTGGCACTATCTGTCTAAACATTAAAAGCAAAAAATACATGCTTCTGTCCATTAATTATAAATATATGTATTTAGTCAGTGAGCAAAATAATCTCCCTGTAATCCATTCAGTCCCAAATGAACATGAACATGTCTTCTTTTTGTATATTTCTAAATTAGAAAGGTGGAAATTTAGCGAGGCGTGGAAACATTTAAATTTCATTTTATTCACACTACATTATCTCTCTATTCTCCTTGTTCAAATGTCACTAAAACCACAAGTAGAATCGCCCACAGGCTGCTGGTGAATGAGTACAACTTCATCTCTTCTACAATAGCTTTTCTTATCCAACAGATAATTCAAGGTAACTTTGTTCCTACGTGTTTAACACATGCCACTGAGATATGGATTAGAGTCTCACTGGTGAGGTGTAAAAACAGCAGGACTGGTTTCTGGAAATATTTTATTGAAGCAAATATCACAAGGACTTCTCAACAAGAGGCCTGCTACAACACTCCTGATCCTTTTCCCGGAAAAACACAGAAATGAGACGGCCTATTTAACAACACACGGAGATAAGAGAGAGGGAATTGGCAGATCAAAATAAACCAAGATCTCTAAAATAAAAGGAGCTTCATTTTAAATAGTTCACAGTGCCCCAGTACTTGCAAAAAATGTCACACTCTAGTAAATCTTGTTTGAGAAACAGGCTGCAAGTTGATTTAAGCTGCATCATTGTGACAAATGTGGAATAAAAATAAACAAAACAGGGAAAAAAGGAAACAAACATCAAGTCTTGGTAATGGCTGCTTTAAACTAAAACTGGATCTCCTTTTAAAGATATCTCAACTCAAACACGGAGAGATATTATTAGGAAGTATCATTCTTTTCTTTTTTCTTATTTGTTACTTGTAAGCCTTAAACCCCCAGGAAACTCCAAGTCTGAGGAATAAAAGCTAAATCAGTTTTTTCTTTAAACAGAAGCTTTCAAAGCTGCCAATCTCCCCATCCGGTTCAGAAACGATGTTGTGCGGTGGGAGGCAGCAGAACAAACAATCAATCATCACTGTCCATCAGCAGCTACATGGAAGACAACGCAATTTTTCTATAAGGTGTCAAATGTAGAGTTAGCAATAACAAAATAGCAATGACTGATAGTACACTTACCAGAAAAACCACATTCAGCAGCTGCAGTTATGAGGATCTACCTCTGTCTGATTCATGGAACCAGTGTCTTGTTGCCTCCAGCGGTGCTGGTTCTCTCTAGTTTAAATGTGGTAACTTAAGGTTCTTGTCTGCTATATTTGAAACCCCTACTTGCTTTAAGATCCATAGCAAACATATATTCTCTTTTTGGTTTCATGTTTCCTGTTCTTAAGGCTCATTGCTGTCATGAGAAAGCAAGGTTTTCAAATCCATTGAAGCGTCCATTAAACTGGTGTACTGTGGTCCAAATAAAAATGAACTTCTTGGGCAGCCATAAAGGCAGAAACATAAGTTTTACTTTTGATTTTTTTATTAAAATTTTTTTGGTCTGAGCTGTAGCCACCTCTTCTCATTAGTCCTCACCTAGTGTTTTATGACCAACAGTAGACTCCCAAACCCAATTTTGGAAGCCAACGTTCTAAAGAAAGCAGCCTTTAGGGCTGAAGGGGATACTTTTGTTCCATCTCTTCTAGTAAATAGAATTTGCATGGAGCTGCAAAGTTGACTTGACCCATGAAAGTAACCGTTTATATTCCAGAGTGACCTTTTGATGCTAGATAAAAAGTAAGCTGTGGGATTTATCAGTGAGCTCAAGTATTACTTTTAATTCTTTCATTTATCAGCCCTTCAAGTGTCCTACACTTTATTCAACAGCTTCAAGCCAGATGGTGCTTAGGTTTGACCAATTTCCTGTATAGGTTCTTCCCATTATTGTAAAAAAAGTTTCCCAGTTAGAAGTAGCAAGAGCATTAGCTTTCACCACTAACCTTTATTATTAGTGCCAATCCACTGCAGAAGCCTCAAACACAAAAAGTTGGAGGCCAAACTGCTAAAAATATAATTGCCTTTGATAATTGAATATCGTATAAGCATCATATCACGTTGGTCAAAGCTACAAGTTGCCACATGGGAATAGCTAAGGAGTAGGGATGTAAGAAAATGTTGATACAGCAATATATTGGGATTTTTTCTAGCAATATTATATCAATATTTAAAAGCTGTGTATCAAAAATAGCGATATGGCAATATATCAAGATATTTTTTCCTGTGATATTATATCACTGATCCCTGCTTAGTCTACTGCCATTGCGACCCGACCCCGGATAAGTGGCCAAACATGGATGGATGGATGAATGGACATTATATCGATTTTCAAAAGTTGTGTATCTAATTTTTGGAAGAATTTACATGCAAACATTTGTGTATTTTCTTTTCTTTTGGTGGAATTCAAACGCCGACCACTAGTTAGCAGCAGTGTGCAATGGGTTTTGTTTCCACCGTTGAAATGTAAATCCCTCTATAATGGTTCTGATACCTCATGTTAAACATGTTAGGTATCAGTTTGGACTGTTAATGGAATATTCCTACAATAAATGGTGTCAAAGCTAAATCGCTAATAGCGTCTGACTGAAGGTATTGCGATATATAACGATACATTGTATTGTCTCACTTGTATCATGATACGTATCGTATCTCCACAATTTCACTAATACACAACCCTACTAAAGAGCCATGTATGGCTCCAGAACTGCAGGTTGCATTCTCCTGTCATCATGAAGTCATCTAATGTAAATAAGCAGGAATTTATATTTTTTATTTCATCTTTATTTCAAAATGATTTTGTTCTGTGTGTCAGTCTAGCCACGCTCCATTGTAACTTCAGCAGGTCTACCAATGGCCCAATCAGTTTTGTGTTCTGCCAATCACAGCACTCTGTCGGTTTGATGGGCGGGATGATGCAACGGAGTGAAACAACTAAGATGGTGGCAGCTCCACTCACTTGAAATGGCTTTAGCATCAGCTTTGGACAATTCAAACTTGAGCTTTTCTTTGAGTCAAGAGCAGATACAGGTTCTTAAGTCCTATATTTAGAAAAATGATGTATTTGGCTGTGTATGGCAAACTGCCCCATAGACTGGCATCAGTAGCGGTGAGCACATCACATTGTTCATTGTCCAATAGCATGCAGAGACAATTTAGAAGATAACTATAAATTCTGCCCCACGACTGAGATGTGTCTATAGGTCGTGGTCAGACTGTATATTCACAAATACAGGCGGTCTTGGCAGGCTAGTCATTTGGATAAGCAAACTAAAAGGAGGAATGACTAAGAGTGGCACAGAGATGAAGTTGCTGGATTGTAAATTACGATGATTATTGGAGATAGTAGTGAGCAAAGGTATGGAGTTTTGCTAATGTGTGTTTAATAAATTCACTGATATAAATGTAACATTCAGGAGGAATGTAATGATGGCCAGTTTACAAGAGAGTGATAAATGGCATTAAGTTTATGGAGATGTTTTTAGAGGCAGAACTGGGGAGGATTCTTTTTACCAAGTTGTGGTTTGCACAATTAATAAATATGACCTACTGCAGTACAGGAAGGTAATCATCAATTTGTCTTTGGAAATTAGTGTATTATTATGGATATCAAAGGAAAGTAATCAGTCGCTTAAATAGATGAGTAACAAATACATGTGCTGCTAATTTCAGAAAGAAAGGGCCAAGAGGATCCAAACCAGTTGATTTGTGAAGAAACATTTTGAGTAGCTCCTCATTAAGGGTATTTGTTCTTCGTAGAACTTCTCAAGATCCCTTTCCTTATGCATTATGACTGACAGTGGAGCCCCAAACTTTAAATTGAGGATCTAATGCAGGGGTATTCAATTCTCAGCATGGAGGTCTGGTATCCAGCACGTTTTAGTCTAAACTCTGCTTCAACACGCCTCAACACGCCTGTTTTCAATCAGCAGGGGTCTCATTTATCAAACATTGCATAGAATCCTTACTAAAACCGTACTTAAGCTCAGCAAAAAAATTTTCATTTATGCCAAGTAGGTTTGTGATCTATCAAACCTGGAGTATGCACAGCTGCACGCAATCTCTGCTTCATAAATCAGAAGCTATCTAGAAACGTTCTCAGCTGTTTTTTAGTCACATCCCGCCCTCACCACGCCCACTTACTGCCATAAATAGTCAATGCAAAGTGCCTTGTGGATCTCATGCATATACATAAGCTGGCTGTTGCAGTGCTCCGCCAATGACGATGGCGACCGTAGATCAAGGCAGATGAAGGAAGCTCAATTTCACAGAAGCAGAAGTTGAGGTACCTGTGGGTGAGGTGGAGAAAAGAAAGGAAGTGGTTTTGCAAAACAAATAAGAGAAAATCCATCGAGTGGCACATGGTTGCTGAAGCCGTCAATGTGAATTCTTCAGAGAGATCTGTGACGGATATAAAAAAAAAAAATGGTCCAATCGGGATTTGATCCCCAGACTCCCGGGTGAAAATCATGCGCGCTAACCAGTCAGCCAAACAGAGATCTCCCCTGTACAAGTAGCCAGGGTGCATGATCAATCAGGTCACAGTGACAGGACACACACTGTCACAGACGTATGACATTCTGTCTCAATCTGTCCCCCTGCTGATATTCTGCACTTAAGGCTGTGTGTGTGTGTGTGTGTGTGTGTGTGTGCGCGCACGCGTGTGGGTGCGTGAGTGTGCGCGCGCGCGTGTGTGAGTGTGCGCGCGTGAGTGTGCGTGTGGGGGGTCTTGTTCTGTGTGGAAAAAAAGCAGTACAAGTGATAATGCTGCAGGATTTCATAATTTTATCCTTCTCAGCAGCAGCACTGCAGGTGCTCTCCATGTCCAAAATGTGCGTAAGCCAGGTCCTTAGTCAACTTAGAGTTGTGCACATTTTTCCGCTAAGTTTTCTTTCATAAACCCCAAAGATTGCGTGGAAAGTTGCTTACGCAGTTTTCCGACCCCGTTTTGTGCGTAAGCAAGCTTTATGAATGAGGCCCCAGGTGATTAACAGGCTTCTGCAGAGCTTGAAAGGCTGCTGCACAGGTGATTCAATCACTGAATCAAGTGTGCTGGAGCAGAGAAACCACTAAAACGTGCTGGATACCATACCTCCAGGACCAGAATTGAATGCCCCTGACCTAAAGTATTCAAACCATTTAGATCCGGTTGCCATATTGGACTCAGAAGCTCTCCACATACAAGTAAGCTCAAAAAGACACATTATGGCAAAATCTCTGTAGAACAAAGTTGCATACAGGTCTAGAGCACATCGTGTGTTGCATCTAACAACACACCACTTGGGAATATTGTTGTTACATCAAAGAGTGTTGGCAGACCAGAGCCAATTAATCTCACTCTTAGGACTAGGTCTATTAGCACCATGTATGTATGTATGCTTGTTTTCATGCTTCCAGACTGCCACCCACACAGTGACCTTTTGGAAAGCTCTCCTGGTAGCACAAAGGGTGGAGGGTGGATAAACTTACAGTTAATGGCACTTTTGGCTTCACTCCCCCCAGGGAGGCCCGCCAAAATGAGCCCTGCTCTCTTTATTTTCTTTTATCAACTCGGTATGAGGGCACGGTGGGAGGTGTGCGAGACAGAGAGTAAAAGAGAGAACAGAGTGAAGTAGTTCAGAGGATCCGATCCAGTTGGACGCGCAACCAGTTGGCTCCTCGTTGATTGGCTCACCTGGTGGAAAAGTTACGTGGCCTTTTGTACTGTGCTAAACCAATCTCCCAATGAAAGCCAGCTAATTATATTTTGTCCATATATAATCAAGAAAACAAACTGTGACACTGCACTTTTCTCCAGTACCTCAATCTGCGGCTGCTTCAGATATTAACATCGATATCGGCTCCTCTAATACCTGTCAGGGCATGCAGCACCAGAAGCAGAACAGCAGATAAAAGGATGAATTTATGATAGTTTAATTTTTATTGGTGCCGCACCCGATGGCCAGTGTGACAAGCATGGTGGTGACAGAGCTAAATAATGTCTCTGCTTCTCCAAAGATGAAAGACGGGATTTATTAGTGAAAGCACATTATCCGCGACGATGAGACTGATCGGGTGGCTTTTGCTGCTACGCTCATTTGGGAAATTCTGATTCATAACGGGAAACATTTAGTGTAACCAAATAACAATAAAATAAACTCAATTATCTGTAAAACTAGATGTAAATCTTGCAAGTTTAATTCCAACTTTGCACTTCACTTTTTGTTCATTAAAATGAAATTCAAAAACGTTTGCACTATAAGGTATTTGACAGAAATGCAGAGCAGAACTCCCAGTGCATCCTCAATTTGACTGCTTTGACCTCCAAACTGTGAACCATAGCTGATGGCTAACACTGTGATCTTTCCACCAGAGCTGCAGGGCGTGGAGCACTCAGGAGGGCACTGTGACTCCTCCTCACCCTCATTTAATTTGAGTCTTGCTAACGAGAGATGACAAATAAAATGAGAAAGGAAGGTGCAATGCAGCAGTTTAACAAGTCCCGTAATTACTCATTCACGACTCTCATCTTCCCTGCAGACTCTCCTATCGAACTGGACAGGACACGGCCAACTGTGACACATGCCGGAACAGTGCATGCATTATTTACAGGTAAGTGGTCAAGACTCTCTAAAGACACAATGATCCCAATGTGTCCTGTCCTTTCTCCTTGGGATAGAGTGAAAGATTTAATTAGGGTCAGGAGAGCAGAGGGTAAAGGGTAAAGAGTGCAGGACTAATGTAAAATGTTGTTCTCGCCCTAAAAATATACGTCTTTGTGTGATACACCAGTTATCCCCTAACACCATTTCCTTCACTGATTGGTGCTGAGCAGATGTAGTTTGCAGGAGACAAAAAAGAGAGGTCACAGAGAAGAATGAGCAAGCACAGGGCCAAGAAAGGTGAAGTTAATTAACGTCAAACATCATGAAATATCACTGTGAGCTGTTGCCTAGACAACAAAAACTCTGACCATGTTCAACCACTTGTTCATATTCCACAAAAAGTACAGACGTGAGTCCAAAGTCACCTCTGAACTAGAATGCAATAAACAAAGCATGCATGCATTATTTATGATGTAGACCTAAATGTTCAGGAAAAAAAAAACAACTCTTGAAAACGAGTTTCTTCTTATTCAAGAAGCATTCTCGATTCAAACGGAAGAAAGGGGCTAACAGGCTTTTAAACTGTAGTGAGCTACTTTAAGTAGTTTACAGGTCAGTCTTCCTCCCGAGAGTTGTTCATGTCTCTGTTGTCCACATGTTTTCTGAAGGTGTGAATGAAGTGATCTCTCTCTGGATTTAACTCAGAGCTGCATTGTAGGTTTGTGAATGGAGAATTCCTAACATAGAAACTCTCCAAAATGTACAATTCCACTTTCAATTCAATCACCCAAGAGTTTCACAGTACTGACACAGTCAGGAATGTGATCAAATTTCACATGTGGGCCATGACCACAATGACCCTAGCAACGCCCAGGTGAGAGAAAACCGGGACTGAGCTTTAAACTAGCTCGCATTAATGAAGTTCTTGCTATAGTTTAAACACTTGCTAGTCTGCATGTTTGTTCCTCAGATGAGAAGAAAAATGTAATCAAGTAAGTAAAAAATTCCAGTTGCCATATTTCAACCTTCTAGGGCTGAGAATCTTCAGCCCTTATGTCTACTTGCAAGAACTTGTTTTGTTTTATTAATCTATGCATCGACACGCTTCAATTAGTCAACTCGAGATAAAAAGGTAATTATTTTTGTCAGTTGTGTTTGTTTAACAGTCTTTAACTGATCAACGTAGCTTTAATGGCCAAGAAAGCGTGAACAAACTGAATGAAATAGCAGTTGTTGATTTTTATTTCTTTTTTTAATGACTGGAGTCAACTTTGTGTACTTTTTAGCAGCATTACTTAAACATAACTCATGATACAGCCTAATTGATGTTGCTAATTTTGTGAATCACTACAATGAATGCAGTGAAAGATGATGTAATAGATTACATAATTACTGCATTGAACTGCCTATCCATATTTCACAGGGTTAAATGTAAAACTAAACGATCAAACAAACTGCAATAAAGTAAAAACTAAAAAAGTCACAGTTGTCTACAGACGTAAAAAAATCCCTTCTCTATGAATCTTGGAAATAGAAGGAGTTATTCTGAAAACCTTGACACATCTGGAGCTTCTGTTTTCAGAAAATACACTGCCTGGTCAAAAATTAAAGTCTCTAAGAAAATGAATAGGAGCCTCCTATTGGATAATTACTGCAAAGGTGATTATATTTCAGCTGCAACAAGGTATTGAACCCCAACTGGTGCAATGAGTTGCTTCTGATTTCTTAAACAACCATGTGGAAAGATGCATTTGGCAGCCATGGAAAAGATGTCTGTTTGAGAAGGGTCAGATCATTGGCATGCATCAATCAGAGAAAACCTCTAAGGAGATTGTAGAAATGACAAACTGGGTTAAGAACCGTCCAACGCATTATTAAAAACTGGTCTGATGAGTCCAGATGGACCCTGTTCCAGAGTGATGGTGCATCAGGGTAAGAAGAGAGGCAGATGAAGTGATGCACCCATCATGCCTAGTGCCTACTGAACAAGCATGTGGGGGCAGTGCTATAATCTGGGCTTGCTGCGCTTGTTCAGGTCTAGTTTCAGCAACAGGACGTTCTCCAAGAATGAGGTCGGCTGACTACCTGAATATACTGAATGACCAGGTTATTCCGTATCCCCTGATGGCACGGGTATTCTCTAAGATGACAATGCCAGGATTCATCAGACTCAAATAGTGAAAGAGTGGTTCAGGGAGAATGAGACATTATTTCCACAGACCTTAACACCATTGAGAATCTTTGGGATGTGCTGGAGAAGGCTTTGTGCCGCGGTCAGATTCTACCATCATCAATACAAGATCTTGGTGACCATTAATGCAACACTGGATGGAGATAAATCTACTGACACTGCAGAAGCTTATGGAAACAACGCCACAGCGAATGTGTGTCGTAATCAAAGCTAAAGGTTGTCCAATGTAATATTAGAGTGTGTGACTTTTGTTTCTTTGGCCGGGCAATGTAGTTCATAAATTCTATATCTTTTTTTTCTTTATATTTCAAGGATAAACCCCAAATTAAAAACAGGGTCATGTTATTATTTAGCTTCATGAGCAAACTGTAGTGGGATTAGAAGCATTGCACAGAGACAGCCCACATGTGTGGCACCAGCTAAGTGTTAACTCTAACCTAGCTCGACAATGGGCTTGCTTTATGTTAGAATGGTCTGACACCATCTTTAAGAGCATCACAGCCTGCTGCGGCGCATAATCAAAAGGAACAGAGGGGTGACAAAAATGACAAAGGAAGGAGATTTTAAACGTATGAGGCTAAGAGGCTATCAATAAACTGGTTTTAGTGGTCACAGCCATTCCACAAAGTCTGAAATTCTCCTCTCCAGAGCCATTTTAATCATTTTTTATCTACCACTCAACAACTGATAAGCCTCCGGCTAAACTTCAATTGGCTGCTGATTTTCCAGAAGTGCCACATCGCCCCGTCCTCTCTGATGTTTGAGCTAAAGGAGACTTGTCATGTGTTTAAGTGTTTTTAAAATCATTGCAGATTCCCCGTACAGCCGTGGGGAGGACAACACGAAAGGTGCTTAAACAGCAGTTCAGTGACAGAGAGGTGAGCTGAGCTGAATGATGGCCTGTGATCTAGGGTACAGAGACAGAGCATTAATTAAAATGAGACAGTGTGAATACAGGATTAAAGGACGGATGACTGAAAATGGACTTACTGATGAGACTGCTGTTTAAATCATTTTTCATCTACTACACTCAATAACGGATTAGCCTCTGGCTAATCTAACAGCAGCTGGAAATCTTGCATTACAGTGCATTAGTCAGCACAACTTTAACTTGTTTAATGTGTACTATCCTCACTGCTGTGTTGGAGTAAGTGTTTTGCTGACAAATACCAACGAGGCTGTAAAATGTGCAAACAGTATCAATTAAAACATGTTTATACTTATTCAAATACAAAAACTAGTGTTTTTTGAGATTTACTATAGATAAACACGTAGGATCTCCCTGAATTTTTACAGATGCATGTCACACATCAACAGAGCTGTCCTTAAGCAGGCACTTTAAAAACATCAAAAGCTGTGTTTTGCCTTCTTATACCTGTCATGATTGGTTGAATTGCTTCACTTGTGGAGTATGAGCAGAAAGCCAAAGTCTTTACTAAAAGAGGCACATTTTTAACAAACCACTTCAACTCCTGGCACGCTTTCCATTTCAAAACAGGCAGAAATTTCCAACAGAGATGTTTGAAATTTGTCTAATTGACCCGAGTTGATCTTTCAGAGACTTGCTTGACATGGTTAATAGTGTTGATTGGACACGGAATCAAATATAGCTGTTGTATTCATAGAGGCAGAGGGATTAAACGACAATCTAATTACTTAAATCTCCATGAAAACAACCTCTCTGGAGGTGGAGGAATACAGGATGCGAAAGCTTGAAGAAAAATGCTATGTTTGGTTATGTGGGAAGAATGGCAGTCTGTGGCATGTTAGAGAGAGATTTAGCCTAGATTTTTTTAACACTATGAGGCAGCCTGTAAAACTGTGTGATAAAAACATTTAAAGTCCTTCTTGTTAAGTTGTATGTCTGTTTCACAGGCGCATCAAAAATGTCAAATAGATAACTCCTAGAAACAGATGAGTAATTTGCAAAAATGGTCATTTATTCGAAACTAAAGACAGAAAATGTCACGTTGAGGTTAGGAGGTTTGGACTAGGGCTGCAACAAACGATTATTTGGATAATCGATGAATCGGATGGGGTCTCGACACGATTAATCGATTAATCGGATTACATGGGGAAATTTTTAAAAACTGCTAGGGAAACGTTATTTCTCTCCTTCCTTCACTTTATTTAACACAACATTATTAGAAAACAGTTCAATAGCAGAAAAACAACATGCCATCACCTAAATTGTCTTATAAGGTGTATAGACAGAGACCCTAAGCTACATCTATCTGTGACCTAAAATGCTTGGACCAATTAAACAGCTTAAGGGCAATTCTCATCTGTTTTGTTTGATCTCATCTGTAGACATTTATCATAACTGGGGATGTCAAACAACAAATTTTTAAATGTAATTAAACATAAAATGTGAATTAATCAAAATTGATCACTATTTCCAAAAATGACTGAAAAAATAAGTTGTCACACACTCCATGGAAACTTTCAGAGAATCCACAAATAGTGGCTTTCAAATGGTTTTGTTACTTTCTGCAAGTTTAGAAAAGAAGCAGATGAGACAGCATGTCTGATCATTTAGTTTTTCATCTGATAATATTAGAACATGTCAGTAATGCCTGAGGGGCTTTTACAAACACTGTATAACTAACACTCCTGGAGAGGGCATGAATTACACAGAGGCTTCTGGGAAGCCCAGTTATGGGGGGGGGGGCATTTTGCCTTGGCCCCCAAAAGGTCTTGAAACGGCCCTGGGTGTGTGACTGAGTGTTGAAGGTGACCTGAATAGTATCAAATTTATAAATACTACATGTGTGTAACTTATTGTTTTATAGGTAAAAACGTGTAGTGGAGGTAAATCTACCTACATTTTACTTTTCAACACTTTGTTTTGTTTTGTTGTTTTTATTGAACTATTTTCCTGTCCTGTCTGTCTCTCATCTTCCTGCATCTCCTCTTAATTCTCCAGAAAAACTGCTGCCTGGATTCTTACTTTTTCACCTCATCAGTTACTTCTGAGCAGATAAAGGGATCTCCTGACCGCAAAGCGCAGAGCGCGTTTTCGATGCTGCGTCAGTGAGGTGAAATCACCGCAGCACAGGTGATGAGCTCCGCAGTGGCAGAGCGCTGCAGGCACAAATAAGACAGAAAATAGAGAACATGTGCGGACATGAACGATCGTGTGCTAATTATAGTTTTTTGGTTGCGCCACTTTGAGAATGGACCGTGCGCTGGAAGCAGCTGCCTGGATCGCTGCGCAACAATGCGCTGTGCCGCTCTCTGCTCAAAAGAGTCCAAAAATGATATAATATAGAAAACTTTTTTCCGGTTCACCTGGATGTGTAGGATATACAGCTCCCCCTTAATTCGATCCCTGCTCCTGGATGAAAAGCCGGACATTTTCATCAATACATGAACCCGCAGTCCGGACGCGCCGGACAGAGAGTGAAAAGTGGACACGTCCGGGGAAAACGGAACGTACGGTCACCATAGTCCTCATAAAGCGGGAAATTATAGATACAGTATTTTGCTCGTGCCCTGGGCCCTTTAGAGTTCGTGGGCCCTGGGCAATTGCCCAGTTAATCCGGCCTTGGGCGGAACCGGTTCGCAGCAGCGCGAGTCCCCCCCGCTCATCTAATAAGCGTCGCGCTCACAACTTTAGACTCTTTTTTACGAGCTTAGGGCATGTCTAGCCTGTGTAATAATCCGGGACTTGGATGAATCACTTTTGAAAAGTTTTTAATTTACCCGGACACAGAGTTTTCTCCTTCCTCGCTGATGATCCCGACATGCTTGCGTTTAAGACGCTGCATCATCCCGTGCCATGCTAAGTCTGACCTAAACGTTGCAGGTAACGCATGTCTTCGCCTGATTTAACTGAAAATGCTCCCAAACTTTAAAAGCTTTTACTTTTTTGACTCTCGCTGCTTCTGCCATGTTCCTCTTCCAAACAACTGCCGGCTCTCCCTCGCGCTGATCTGTCTGCGCGCAACGGCGGGTGGGAAGGGGGGGGCGCTTTTGGAAGAGTTGTGCGACACAACGAATCGATGACGCAATTCGTTTGCCAACGCTTTTAGTAATCGATTTTCATCGAATTTATCGATTCGTTGTTGCAGCCCTAGTTTGGACCCAAAATGCAAAAACCCGGAACGACACAGGCAGGAGCGGTTGCAAAAATAAGAATCCTTTATTTTAGGAGGAACGACAAAACTCGAGAGCACAGGAGGCAACTAGAAAAACGCTGACAAAGACAATGGACCAACAAACACTGAGAGACAAGACAGGGTTACATACACATGGGCTGGGTGATTAAGGGAATTGGGCACAGGTGAGACTAACAAACTGAGAGGAGGAGCAGAAACAAGCAGGGGAGGAAACCAGACCAAAAATGGGGAAGGAAACACAATAAACTAAAAGGAGATACAACCTAGATAATCTAAACATACAGACAACTAAAGAAAGGTGAACCTGAAACTGAGACGAACCTGAAACTAGAAACACTCTGGGTTAGATATAGGAACTTAAAGAGACCAGAACGAAAGGAAGAGGAGATCTAATACAGGGGATCTTAATAATGGGGAAACTAAATAAGAAATGAGTGCCTAGGTGGAACAAGAGGGAAACCTGGAGGGGGCTGGGGACCACAGGGACACAGAACATGAAAGAAACTATTTAACTTGTTCAAAGCAACAAATCTGAAGATTGTTCTTGATGTATGTGACACACCTCATTTACAAAATACTAGTTAATATATGAAAACTGTGTTACTAAGATTAACTGTTGGAGGGCCATGCTGAAACTAATTCAAATGATCCTAAAACAGTTCAATAACAAGATCGGTTACAAAAAGAGCACCTTAAGAGAAGCCGAATCTCTCAGAAGTAAAAATAGACAAGAAGTGCAGCAATTCGCAAATAAAACGTGTCTGTTCATTAAACAATTTGAGAATAGTGGTTTGTAATGTTTTGTTACACAAAACTCACTTTTTGCATCCTTTTGTGCTGCCATGTGGGTCTCCACTGCCTCTACAAACACTCACAACGTGAATAAAACGCATCCATCCAATTTCTGTCAATGTTTAGTTACTGAAATTATTTGTTTTCATGAGCTTTTAGAAAATGTCCCGTCTTGTGACCTCACAATAGGGTTGGGCAGTTAGTTGAATTCACTGACCATTTGTGATCAGTCGAACCCTTCGCTAATGTTTTTTTTCTTGTTTTTTTTAATGAGCGATATTTCTTTATGCCAGTGAATTCGTCAAGCCTTCACGTTAAAGCAGCATCATTTGTGCGATAGTCATTCTATGTGCCTATTATGCATCATTTAAAAGTTAGGATTCTTGTTATTATAGATATGTATGACTATCAATAACTGTATAGACAGCAAATGCTTGTCAAACAGTTCAAAAAGTCATAAGGTCAAACTCACTGCTCAACGCCTCATTTCACTGACCGAAAAGAGCCACCTAGAAAAAAAGGATCTGTACAGAACCCTGAAACTGCTCGTTCCAAGAGGTACCGAAATAGTCAAAGACTATAGTTGGTGAGAATTACTTTTCATGTGAGACTGATTTTGTGCAACCATCAAACTATTTAAACTAAAAAGGTATAATGTGTCCCCTTTACAGATAAGCTTGACTCATTTTTAATACATTTGCAGCAGTCTCTAGTAGGAACGTTGCAGGAACTAGAAGTGAGCCAGATCAGAGTTGAGCTGAATAATGCAGGATTTGAAGTCTTGTTTCCCGATAGTTGGTCATTTCACCTTGAAATGGGTGAAAGCAATGCAACTCACCAATGACAATTTGCTCTGCAACGTTGAGGTTTTAAATAACAAGCCTTAAGCAGCTCTGCTGTGTTGTGGTGTTACTAAAGCTAATGGTTAGATTCTGCTAGTCAATACCTTTTCTGCCGTTTCCTGGATGCTAAAACAACAGCGTTCCTCATCGCGAGTAACTTGGCTGACAGATTCATACAAAGTCTTTTCCAGCTTTTGGATTGTGAATACATACAAATGCACTCTTACTAGGCAATCTATGAAATGTGAGCGCAACTTAGAGTCATTTGAAAAATCACTTGTGTTATTATTATCCTGGGATGAGATAGAGTTGAAATCTCACAGCTGTCCAAAGGAAAAGACAAACAAAGCGTTGCGTAAATTATTTTTCATCTATCTAAAAGCAGAAGATGACAGCAATGCAACTCACCAATGACAATTGGTGACCAATGACAACCTGAGTGGACATCGGCAGCAATGTAATTTGTTTGGTTCACTTTTGTAGAACTTTGTAAAACGGATAGTTGAAATTCTGCAGAATCAGCTTGTTTTCTTAGTTACACTAAATCTCTTTAATGAGATTTTAAAGTAAAGTAAAGTGCATGCTCCAGCAAAATGTGTCTGAAATGCACTCTACCATAACACTGAAACAGAGCTTTAAGGGGTTAATGCGATCAGGTCATGTTGCCGTGGCAACTGAACCAGTGTAATTAATACACCTCCTTCACGTACAGCTACTGTTATATTTGCGTCATTTCACTTGGCTCAGAATGCCTCCTTTGTTCTTGTGTTTGTGACAAAGTCAGTCCCATTACTCCAGTGGACATTTGGCCCCATACATCATTTTAACGCAGCTCAGTAAGGAGTCAGCCATCCACTCTTGATATAATCAATTTGTGCTAGAGTGTATGGAACCATCCAACCCACACTTACCACAACAGTAATATCGGATCAATAGAATAAAGTTGCTTATGAGCCGAGACCTCTAACAGAACTCATGAGCTGCTCCAGTGTTTATTTTTTGACTTGTCTTCTCTATCACTATAAAGCATCCAACTACCTAATAGTGCTACAGTGAGAGTGGGCGGTAAGCGAGATCCTTAGGACGCTTAAGTAGGAAAAGAGGGAGGAGTGACAAGATTCCAGCAGCAGAATCCATAATGCAGGGGCTGGAAACACCCTTCCCAGAGGGCCGGTGTCCAGCATTTTTTACTGTTTTCTCTGTTTCAACACACCTGGTTTTAATCAGCATGTGATTAACCGGCTCCTGCAGGTGAATCAACGTACTGAAGTAGGGAAACAACTAAAATATGCTGGATATGGCCCTCGGGGAAGGGAGTTGCCAACCCCTGCAATGAGGAAAGAAGATGTAACCTCTACTAGGAAGCAAAATGGAAACAAGGGACAAAAACTAAGAAGGAAAGGAAAAGTAGACAAAACAGGATGGAACCTTGGGATTTGAAACACATTCTGCTAATGTTTTGACACACCACTGCAATCCAATTTCCCCCGCATAGCATTTACACGGGTTAATCCGCTGATCAAACAAAAAGATGTAAGTGATTGTGATTAAGGAAGTCGATTGGGAGGTCTCCACCGTTGGGCAGTTAGTTCCCAGAGGGGTAAATTCGTTACAAGTTTGCACACCATCTGTTTAATTCAATTGAAGGTACCTTACAATTATTGATCATTAACTGACTTTCTAACAGCACATTCTCAAAATACCACAGTGTTGAATTAACAAAAAGTAAACCCACAAAGAAACGTGGTTTTAAACATGAGAAAGCCAATCCATTGAGCAAAGCAATATAAAAACATATGTGACAAAAGCTTTAAATGTGATTTTGTATAAAATGTCAATTTTAGCAATCAAGGATGTTTGATTGCACACGTCTGCCAGGGGAGGATATCCCCTGTTCAAAAGAATAACAACATTTTCCAGAGGAGTGGTGGAAATGGTTACCACAGTTACAGGAGTGATTCTCTGTAGGACAGATAGCACTAAGGGACAGTATGGACAGTCAGGAAAGAGCACATTCACACTAATTAGAAAAATTAGAAAACAGGAAAGAGGACGAGGTGAAAATGTGTTACCACACAAGGATGAAAGAGATCTGAGACGCAAACACATTTGGAGTGGTGTGAGAGGTCGATGAGGGTCGTGTGAGTTGTTGAGGTTACTCATGAGATGATGCATGTACTTTTCTGGATTTTTAGAAAGCAGAGCCATGACAGGAAAACAGCCAGAGGATGTTGATGAGAGAGGTTAAAGATAGAAGGTCCAGAGTGTGTTTTACAATTTGTTCTGAACCTACAAAGCACTCAGGGGAGTGGCAGGAAGGGGACATGTAAATGCCAACAACCTTTCACATTTTGCTTTCAGCAAAAATGGGAAGTGACACAGCAGGGCTTATAGCTGAAGGGATCTGACAAGAGAGATGGATGGAGACAAATAAATCTTTCAAAATACGGATTGGGTGTATTTTAAAGACAACGACAACTCTTGCCGCTCTAAGTATAGAGAAGGAGTTTGTGGTCAGCTCAATGACTTACCATAAAGTCCACAAAGCGTAAAATGCAACAATGAGCAGCTGTTACAGTGGACAGGTGTTTTATCCACCATGAAGCATTACATTTTTTAAGCATCCCAGAGGTGTTGGGATGCTTTGTTTATGCTTTTGAGTTTATTTTTACATGTCATGTTTCCAGAATGGATCAACCTCTGATGTTCAGATCGGCCATACAGAAAGAGAGCAGTAAAACATCCAAGAACCTTCAAAATAAAAGTCAGATGCAGATTTCCCATTGCTTGAATGGCTGTGTTTGAAATAACACCTTAAACAGAGGTAAACAGAACAGAAAATAAAACATAGACCTTTTGGGATGCATGTCGCCACCATTCTTCATGCTTGTTATTGCATTAACTGTCAAAATCAGCATGGTGTTGCACTTCTCCAGTGATTTTGTGACCTTGTTGGATCAGCTGCGTGGAACTCTTTCGCTGTCATTTTGCTTTTGAAAAGCTCCCGATGGGAAGTGAGTTTGTGGGTAAAAGGTGTCTATTATCCGTGGAAAGCCGGGGTGAGAAAGGGAACGTTTTTTTCTTATGTTTATGTATTTAACAGAAGTTTTGTCCAAAACGACTTACAGGTGATAATCAAGCCAGCAGGCTGCCCTTGAGACTAACAACAAACCTTAATCAGTCAATCCTAGATGGTAGTGAGGCAGCATTTGCATCATAAAGGGAAGTGAACAAGGAGTGTAGAGTGGGGGACAGGTGCAGGGAGGGTACTAGTTTAGAAGATGCTCTCTGATTAGCTGGGTCTTCAGGAGCACCATCCAGGACTTTGTATGCTAGTGCTAGCGATTTGAATTTGATGTGTGATTTTTACTTGTGAAAGATAGCATGAGGGGATCAGTAAACAGTGTAAGGTAACCTGTATGCTCCACAGAAACACAACTCAGCTGAAAATGTTGGTGTTGCTGGGCATTTTGCTCAGTTTTATGGCTTTCTGTCAGAGTCTGAAACAGGAAATGGCTGCAGGGAGTGAAACACAAGACAAAAAACTCCGGAGCAGCCAGTGACTCCACTATATCCAATCAGCGGCCAGAATCACGATGCCATCCCGGCTCAGCCTTGAAAGTAGAGGGGGAAATATCAAACTGTGCCCTTGGGACCAGTGGTCAGGCCGAGCTGCATCGGTCCGAGTTGCTCCGAGCAATGTTCCTGGAAAACCACTCTTAGGCTGATTGAAGACCAGACATGCTGCTGCATTCTGGACCATCTGAAGAGGCGTCACAGTACAGGCTGGAAGACCAGTTAGAAGGGTTTTGCAGTAGTCGAGGTGGGAAATGACAGAAGATTACACCAGAAGCTGGGTGGCATATTGTGTTGGGTATGGTCTGATCTTCCATATGTTATACAGCGCGAAGCAGCATGAACGAGTGACAGAGGCAACGGGATCTTTAAAGGTCAGTTGGTCATCAATCACAACACCCAGATTTCTAACTGCCTGTGAAGAAGCCAGAGATAGGGAATCATTTTGGGTTGAGATATTGTGCTGTATGGATGGTTTCGCTGGGATGACAAGTGGTTCAGTTTTAGAGAGGTTGAGTTGGACATGGTGGGATTTCATCCATCTCGACATGTCAGAGAGACAATCTTGAGTTCTTGGAAACTAAAACCAAAACATCCTCCTCCAGTTTGACTGTTTTATGTGCATTGTTAATAACTTATTCACAAGTAACATGCTACCTGAGTGTGAGATGAAACTTTGCAGAGCTTAGTCAAGTTTCTTGGAGAATTGCACAATCCAAGCAGATTGCTTTCTTGGAAAGACTGGAAACTACTGCTTGGATAATGCCACTCATGAAGATTTAGTCTCATTATACAATAGGACCTGAATTATAGCTTACTAAGACTTGAATTAAAGGTGGCAGTAATTTCCATGCCCTCACCTGACTGCTCTAGAGCAGCAAAGTGCCAAAACTTCTGCTTTTATGGGCTGTTAACACTTGCTGATAATCAGTTAATTAAGAGTTTTTGATTAGAAGCACTTGGCTGCTTCTTCCACTCATAACTCTTATGAGAGCAGTGAGAGTGTGCCTAATTTCTCAAACACTGCTTCTGAACCTTGTTCCAGTTAATTTTTTGAAAGTAGAAGTGACTGTGACAAGTTTAATGTGCCATGTGATGTTTATATTTACCTCAGTTAAAAACAGGTGTGAAAAAAATATGTTTTCCCATTTTCATATAAGGAGGTTCAAAACGAAATATTGAACTTAATCACAAATGATTATTTAATGTGTTAAAGTTGCTTTTGTCATTAGAAGTAGAAAGAGAAACCTAAAATGTCCTAAATTCCGTCATGTTTCCTCGCTAATTCAACCACAAACTCCACTCTGGGGTCGCAAAGGAAACAAGTGTTTTAAGTGTTTTTGTGTTAATCTGTTTATTTAATGTAGTTATGTTGTGTGGTGATACTTGCTTTTATTTTCCTGTTTTATATCTACAAAATTTATGCAAATAAAAGTAAATTAATCAACCAAAACAAACTCTCTTTTGCACAGTTCTTTGGGTATTTTTTAATGGTTAATGAAACACAAAAAGTTACAAACACATTTACCAGTTAGTGAAAAAATTTAAGTTGCCTAGAAGATCCGAGTCACCCATGGTCTTTTATCCTAGTAACTAGACTGCTTCATTTCCTTCACGATCTTTTGCAACAACCTCTCTTGTGTAAAATAAGAGGAGGGGAAGGTTTTGTATTGGACAGAATACGGTGGTTAAAGATCTCCATGTCTCTGTGTGGACACCACTGGGCCACTGAGCTGATCCAGAGCGCTCTACTGGAACCTTGAGTTTATTTAACACTATATGTGACTCACAGTGACCGGTTCTGGCACGTCTGCACTTGCAACCTGTGACTTTCAGGGTGCATTTCAAGATTTAATTCTTTGTCTATAAGGCATTGAATGGCCTCACACCCTCCTACCTATCAGAGCTGCTCGTGCCCCATGTGCCGGTGCGCTCTCTGAGGTCAGCTGACCACTTGCTGCTGAGGACCCCCAAAATTAACTATAAAGCGAGGGGGGCTGCAGGCTTTTGTGTATGTTACACCTGTCCTTTGGAATTCCCTCCCCATCTCCACACAGCAGTCTTCATCGGTCTCCGTCTTCAAGTCAAGACCGAAGACTCATTTCTAAGACTTGGCTTTTGGAGTATGACCGTTTATATGCTTGTTTTTATTACCCTGAGTTGTTTGATTGATAGTTTTACTTGTTTTTAATGCTTGTTCTTATTAATTATTTTTTAACAATTTTATTCTGTTTTATTATGGCCTTCTGTAAAGCGCTTTGGTCAGCTCTCACGCTGTGTTGAAATGTGCTGTTACAATGGTATATGGCTGGTGAGGTATATGGTATGGTACTTTTCTAATTCCTCTAACACCTGGTTACATTCTATCAAACCAGAACGCTTGAATATTAGCAAAACAGCCCCTCGATTATTATTACTGTTGGAATAAGTCTAAAGATCCAATTTTGGACATTAATGCAGGAAGTAGGTGAGCCGCAAAAGACAGAAATGATTGTTGCTTAATGATGATTTGCAACATTAAACCAGCTGAGCGGAGCCAAATGTGTCGGTGGCAGGTGAGAAATGAAACCAGAAACTGAGCTGGGGCTCAGATGTCAGTTGTTAACTTCTCATGGTATTTATGCTTAACTGAGCAACTAAACACATGTCTGCCCTGTAATCAGAAGGTTGTAGATTCAATCCCCGCTCACTCTGTCATTGTGTGCTTGGGCAAGACACTTAACCCACATTGCCAGGTGGGGGTGATCCAAGGGGCCGGTGTGGGACCGGGGTGTGTGTGTGTGTGTGTGTACGTGTGTGCGCGCGCGGATGAATGACTGATTGTGATTTAAAGCGTCTTGGGGGGTTCTAGGACTCTAGAAGGCACTATATCAACCTATTTACCATTTAGGAAGGGAGTTATTAGCAGCAACAAAGGTTAACGCACAGAATCAGTAATTGTGTTCAGCTTTGTTTGAATCATGTATCTGATTATCTGAGTTCATTATGGCTAGTTAGAAAGGAGACAGAAACTGTTCTGATCATGTATTGGAAAAAATACTAAAATATGAGACATTTTTTATAAAAATGTGTGCAAATCAACTGATGATGATTCTGCTCATTGTGCCAGATTAAATCACCTTGAAAAAGATAAACAGGTCTGTGTGGGTTAACCATTAGGTGTACAGGCTCTGCAGATTTAGAGACTTAAAGTACATCCTGTGCTGGTTCATCTGTCTGTGAGTGACTGAGAGGAAAGCAGAATGACTGCACTGAATGACTTTACTTCCAAAATACAGGAAAAATGCTAATGAGACCAGTTTCTTTGTGCCATTACATTGCATTAACTGGGGCTTATTTAGGAGATTTAAAAAGCTGAATGAAAGGTTCATCCTATTGCTTCATCACTGATTGCTCATGTTTGGTTGACTCAGTCATCAACTGTAAGAACAAAGATTGTGCTATTCTAACAGCGACTACAGTTTTTTTTAATGGTCTATGCATCCTGTTTAATCCTTTAGATGGAATGCAGTCACATTTAAAACCCATTTTGAAAGGAAAAAATAAAACACACAAATCATGGAGCTTTTTGCTAGTTATAGCCTAAAAATTTTGGTAAAAATCACTGAAAACATATAGTTTATTGTCTCAATCACACTTTGTTTTCCTGATTTAACTGTTATAGAAGAGAATAATGAAAATGTTTAGATATATCAAGTGAGTGGCGGGGGGCTGGAAACCCGACTTTTATTATTTATCTTTTTACTTCAGCAAACAAACATAACCCACCTTTGTGTGGTATTACCTCTACGATCAACTGAAAAAGGAAAAAGTAAACGCAGTTTTACTTAAGTAGGCACCATGTTCTCTGCACTTAGTTGTCTCCATGACTCAACTGAACTCTGTCTTCAGGTCCTCCTCTGGGAATTGTTCTCTTCATCTCTCATAAACTTGTAGATTTCCACACCCAGTCCATTGGTCAAGACTGTGTGTTCTGCCACTAGTCCGAGACGATGAACCATCTCGTTGGGATCCAAGTGGTGACAGTTAGAAAGAGGTTAATGAAAATGACTCCTAAGCAACCACTTAATGTGGTTTTTTTTAGACTATCAACAATTTATTTTGGTGAAAAGATGAGTAAGAATATGAAACTGAAATGTTTAAGAAGATCAGCATGCTGAAGAAAGACAGATACCACAAACTCCTACGAACGAGTTTGTGAACCAGAGGACAATAAAGTCCGACTCTTTTTAGTCTACCCAATAAATGCCAGTTTAATTAATTAAATCAATAGAATTATCTGATAATATTTGATCAATTAAATGTCTGATTAGTTTGTCTGTAGTCAGTTTAAAAAATATCAAAGAAAGACTTTGTTCTTAAAAAGGGCCTTTTAGCTGTCGTGGTATTTACAGATTCAGATAAAGGTTTGCATTCATTCAATTTTTTTTTATTTGTAAACCTTTTCTCAGTTGAGTTTAAAAATATAGAATTAACAGGGTTGTCAATAATGAAAACCTTTCAACTAATTTAGCATCAGAAAAATACACCGAAGAGGTTGAACATACTCTCTCTCTCACACACACACACACACACACACACACACACACACACACACACACACACACACACACACACACACACACACACACACACACACACAAGGAATGAGGATTAATAGCAGTGTAATTAACAGCCAATGATGTATTGATTAAAGCCCCGGCGTTCGTGGCCACGAGTAAAGGTTTGAGTCAAACAAAAGCAAAGTGCTGAGTGTCTGGTTGAGCTCAACTTTCACTTTACTCATCGTCCAACCACCACGTTCGTGTCCGGTGGGCTTTAATCAATGCTAAGTGCATCATTGTTAATTATAGAGCCTGTATCTGGGAGTCATTATGCATTTAAAACCAGCCTGCTGCTGTAAATGTGTCAGTCACACGCTGCTGCCGGACTCAGGTAGTGACTGGAGATGGCTTTGGCAGATTAACGTCCCTACACTTACCACAGCTGTGGCTGTAATCTGAGTTTCACTTAGCAGAACCTAGCGATCAGATGTGCGCGGGCGTGGATTACAATGATGGCTGGTCCAGATAAATCCCCTTCAGCTTTGGGGAAAGTGACACACAGCAAGCCAAGAAAAAAACAAGGCTCTGTGACTATGTGGGAAAAGAAAAAAAAACACGCCTCAAAACGAATAGAATTCAATCACCTTCTGCATTTTTTAAATATTCCAGCATCAGCATCTCTATTGACTCACGCCAATGCTTACACTCAGCAGAGCAAGTGATATTCAGTCCTATACCCCTTCCACTGAGAGACTGCTCCTTACGGGAGGGTGTTGCATTAATGGACTTCCTTCTTGCTAAATGAATCACCACAAAAAGACAAAGAAGTGAAAACAGCCCCAGAGGAAGAACGGGAAAACAGATGCGCTGGACAACACACGGCTGATGGGTTTACTGGGAAGAACGGATGGAACAAATGAGAATGTAGGTCACTTCAGCAGGCTGAGCAGAGCTGTAACAGATGCCTGTGCAGAGGTCAAGTGAGAAAATGCTTTATACCGTTGGAAGAGTGACGTGGCTGTTGAATCAAGTTAAGGATTGAATGTGATAATGGGAGACAGAAGCCTGATTTTAGTGGGCATTATTAAAATATAAAAAAATACATAAAAAAAAGAACTGTCAAAGAACAAACATTTCACCTAGTGTTAGTTTGCTTTGAGTCAAGTGGCTGAGTTCTACCACACCTATTATCAAAAACATACTTTGATGTCTGTTGCTGATTCATTAGTGTTTGATTCTCTAAATGTAAAAAAATTAAGATAACGATAATAAAATATCATAATTTTTTTAATATAATTTTTAATTTAAGCCCTAGCAATCCATCTCTAATGTCATACTTTAGATTTAACATGTGACAAAATAATTATGTTAGCGCTGTTCTGGTCAAATTTTGAAACCTAAACATCTTACGCCATCTATCAGCATTACCAGTTTGTCTGAAAGAGTCGGTTCAGGTTCACTGAGAAAACACAAAAAAACGAGATCGTGGACACAAGCGGCCGAAATGAGTTTTCTCTGCAGGGTGTCTGGGCTCTCTCTTAGAGATAGGGTGAGAAGCTCTGTCATCCGGGAGGGGCTCAGAGTAGACTTGCTGCTCCTCCACATTGAGAGGAGCCAGTTGAGGTGGCTCGGGCATCTAGTTAGGATGCCTCCTGGATGCCTCCCTGATGAGGTTTTCCGGGCACGTCCAACCGGGAGAAGACCTAAAGGAAGACCCAGGACACACTGGAGGGACTATGTCTCTCAACTGGCCAGGGAACGCCTTACAAGTCCTCCAGAGGAGCTGGCTCAAGTGGCTGGGGAGAGGGAAGTCTGGGCCCCAGATAAGCGGCTGAAAATGGATGGATGGATATTGAAACACTCCGAGTTTCAGATGCAGGCAGAATGTGAAAATAGTCTTTTATCCCCATTCCCTTCATTAGCCACTGATACAAAATGGAGAGGGAAACACTTGGATTAGAAAAGCCTAGCATTTGCATGTCACAGTGAAAATTTGTATTCATGGCCTTCTTGGCTCATGACGGAGATGGCTGTTGTTGGTTTAGCATCCAGGAAATAGAGGCTAACCGGTAGCTTTAGCAACTCCACCTCACAGCAGAACTCCTTCAGGCTTGTGTTATTTGTGGAGATAAAAGGTCAACATTGAAGAGCAAACATAGTCAGAGGTAGAGTTGTGTTGCTGTTAGCCAATCAGAGGTGAGATGTCAGAAAATCAGGAAATAAAACTCCAAATCCTGTCACCTGCTGCTCATGTTTTCTCTTGCTCACTTCTAGTTCTTGAAACTGAAGCACCAGAATATTTTTCCAAAGAGGTCGGCTCACAAGGCATTCATTTTTAGTAGAGACCCAAACCCTTACCACTGCTAATGTGTTAACAAAACGAGTGAACTTGGTCTTCAGGTCATTTCTCTGAGTTTCACTAAAACACATCTAGTGGTTTATGGGATATTTTAGTATAACTACACAGAAACACATGCGCTAAAGTGTGGCGAGAAATAAATGAGTTTCCTATCAGGAATTTATTAAAAGCTGAAGGTTAATCAGCATGGACTGTATCTGAATAAACCTATGTAAAACATATTTGCCTCTATGAATAAGGGGCATAAAAAGATGTTGATGTAGCTGATCATTTGTCTCCGTTTCTTTTCTGCAGTGTGGAACTGGACTTCAAGCTGCAGGAGGACAAGCTACAGCCACTAATGAAGAGGCTTTGCCCTACAGAGGATACTCACTTCCCTCCCCTGCCTTACCCCCAGGAGGCCTTCACCTCCACCCCTAAACGAAAGTCCAAGTCTGAGTCCAAGAAGCACGCACGCTGGAAACTTTGGTTCCTGTGAGAACGACGTGGCAGCCTTCCACCCCTGCAGCCGACAAAGAGGATTTATTCAAACAGGAATTTTTCATCCTTAGTTTTTTGGCATCTGGATTTTGTTAAGCTGGTATCCAGCTTTAATGGAGAGCTGAACATCTGGATGCCTAAAGACAGCTGGATTTGTAATGGAATCAATCCTATTTTAACTATTTTCTCCAAACAAGTTGTGAAAATAACAACAAGCAAGGTGAGGAGACATTCAGTTCCTGCTGTCTTGTTGGGTATATTTTTATACCCGACGTCGGCGTGGTCCTGTTACACGATGACTGTTCGGGGTCTATCACATTTCTTTTCACCTATCCAGACTTTAATCTTTCTTTCCCGGCCTCCAGGAGAGGCTGGAACCCCAATGCTCCAAGGCCTCTGCATCACTGAACAACAAAGCACAATGAACACTGTTCAAGATACTATTGTCCCCACAAGCATCAGAAAGACCTGTGTCAAGGATTCACTCTCAAATATAGATCACCCGCTGTCCATGACAGACTCGAGGACTTTTATAATACTCTAAAGAGACACTAAGGACGACATGTCTGGGATGCTTTTTGCTGATATTTCTTCTTTTCACTGAGAAAAATGTCTCCTTAAAACATTTGAATTTGAAAAAAAAAGAATAAATGACACTTATTTTTGGTAATAATACATGAAGATTTAAACAGCACTGTATTTTTTTCTATATGAATATATATCTACGTACAGTATATACATTCACTTTATTGACTGATGCTATATTTATTTGAGATGAAGCAAAGGGGTGTGTAATTTCTGATTAAATATAACAAGGAACATTTCGTTGAAGCCCAATATTTGTAGGCAGGGAGGCACTGATACAGTCTGCTTTTTTGTTTGAAACCAATTACTTATAATTAAGTAAAAGTACCAATTATAATGGTATTAAATGCTACTGAACCAGTTCCAAACAAAAGAAAAAAGAAATAAAGTTTTGAAACAGATAACAACTCTCTTAGAAGTAAAGATGAAAAATAAAAACCTACGATACTAAGGAGGTAGGCAGGGAGGTAGCTAAGGAGGTAGCCAGGGAGGTAACTAAAGCCGGGCGTACACTGTGCGACTTTTCCACTTTTTTTGAGCCAATTTTCCAGTCGTGCGAGAATCCACGAGATCGGGGCGAGTTCTCTTTCTTAACATTCGTTTCGATGTCTCACTATGGGATACGCCCCTCCGCGGATTCCTCAGAAGCACTTATCTCAATACGCCAATCCTGATTGGCCAGTGACCGTGACGTACGCGTCCCCCTGCTACTATAAGTAGCAAGCGTCCCCACGCACGCACTATTCAATCACCTCTTCTCGCTTCGGTGGTCGCTTATCTCTGAGGTAAGTTAGCTCAACTGTTCACAGACGGAGCCTTCTAATATTCTCTCCGTCGCCGAACGTTAACTTACCGTCCTTCTGTCCTGACCTTCACCATAGGCTCGGGGCATAACGAGCAGCTTCACACTCCAGTGCATCTGTTCGTTCTATGCTAACACACCAGTTAGCCAACATGGAAGCCGCTCCTCCCACCAGAGGAGTCGACGGCGCAGGAGCTCGCCTCTGTACCTGTGGGAACAAAATCTCAAGCAAAGACCCGCACAGGGTCTGCTCGAGCTGCCTCGGGCTGGAACACGCCCAGCTGGCATTGGAAGTCCCCGGATCATGTGAGAGCTGCGCTTGCTTCACCCTGAAGAGCCTTCGCCGGCGGCTAGCGCGCCAAGCTAGCCTGTCGGGGAAGGACCCTTGCCTGCCGGCCTCTGGGCCACCGCCTGGGGACGCCAGCGAACATGTCCTCCCGGAGCCGGAACCGTGTGCCAAACTCAGCTGAGGCTCACAGCTCGAACTGGCCGGTCCGAGCCACCCCGCCGAGGACGTGTTGGAGTTGGACTACGGAGACGACGAGGACACCTCGGAACTCCTCATTTCAGAGGAGGACGAGGAGGACGACGTCTTTCTCCCCATCGCTCAGGCCTCCATGCCTAGCTTTCCATCCTCTCCCAGGGATGGAGCGGCTTCTCCGGCCGCCCACCTGGACATGCAGTCAGTCTGCCGACGCGCTGCGACCAGGCTCAACATCCCTTGGCCCACCATGGTCACTGAGGCTGTCAGATCCCGCTACGAGGGAAAGAAGCTGCCTCAGGCCACGAGGGCGGCAAAGCCCCTCCTTCCCGCCTTCCCGGAGCTACTCCAAGAAGTGAGGTCCTCCTGGGACAAACACCCGTTCAGCTCCAGGTCTCCTGTCCAAGGAGCCTCCTCGCTGGACTTCGAAGGGATGGAGAAGGCTGGCATGCTTTGCATGCCGCCGATGGAACCGCTGGTTGCAGCCCACCTGCACCCACGGCTCTCGGCGACTTCCTCCAGGCCTCCCGCTCTCCCTGCGAAGGCGGACCGCTTCCAGTCGGCGCTGAACGAGAGGGCGTACAAGGCTGCCGCCATCTCGGTCCGAGCTTTGAATGTCTCCTCCATGCTCTCGGCATACCAAGCCGAGCTCTGTGAGGACATGAATACGAAGCCGGACCCGGAGGTGTGGGAGGAAATCACCGTACTGACCGACATCTGCCTGCGTGTGCAGCGCGGCGCGGTCCATGCTACGGCTAAAGCTATGGGCATGATGGTGCTTCAAGAACGTGCACGATGGCTGAACCTCACCAACCTCTCTGAGAGAGAGAAGGAGGACATTTTGGACATGCCAATCGTGCCTGAAGGCATTTTTGGCTCTGCCCTGGCATCAATGCAGCAACGGTGTGTGGCCAAAAAGAAAGAGGATGAAGCCCTTCATCTCTGCCTTCCCCGTAAACCCTCACCGGCGCTGCCGGCTCGGCCGAACCTGCCTCAGGCAGCTGCCCGAGCCCAGCCTCAGTTCCGGATCCCAAAGCGCCCGAAGCCTCAAGCTGTCCAACCAGCTCCTTCGGGCTCAGAGCCTCGACCAGTTTGGCCTCAGCGATCCGGCAACCAAGCTGCTCCGCCGCCGGGACAATCCACCAGACACGGCGGTCAGCAGGTGAGGAGGAAGAAGTGGGCAGCCTGTCGGAGTTCTTCCCTCCCGACGCTGCAGCTGGCGGTTCCCCGTTCGCCAGCTCCTCCTGTTCGATGTTGCCATGGTGCTTTCTCCCCCCCTCACGGAACCCCTCCGGCAGAGTTTCCGAGCGGTTCAGGGTGGGGCCAGGACGTGCAGCCGGCGGTGCCGGCTCACAACACACGTCACAAGCACTCACATTGTTTTTCACAAACATGTCATGCTCAAGGAGCATTAAAAGGTTCGCTGTCGCATCCAGACAAGATGTCAAGGGCGCAGCAAAAATCAATAAAAATGTCACCCATGAGCGGTTCCAGGCGGGGGCGGCGCCACGGGGCGTCCTCGTAAGCCTGGGCCGTCAAAGTACAAAGCCCCCGCGCATGCGCAGTGGCTGCCACGAGCACCGCTGCCCCACAACCTCTGGAGGGAGCTGGTGCTCCGTGTGTCACGGCTGTGTCACCGCTCTCCACTCACATGGAGGAATGGACAGCGGTTTCTGCTTCACGTTGGGTGCTGAGAACTATTTCGAGGGGTTACAGGCTCCAATTCGCTTCTGTTCCTCCTCGATTCTCCGGCGTAGTGTTCTCCCACGCCCAGGGGTCGTCATCTCACATCCTTCAGGGAGAAATCTCCTCCCTGCTGGAGAAGGGAGCGATATGCATTGTGCCTCCCGATCGGTCTCAGAGCGGTTTCTACTCCAGGTACTTCCTGGTCCCGAAGCGGAGAGGGACCGGGATTCGCCCGATCCTGGATCTGAGGGCCCTGAACCGATGCCTCAGAAAGTACAGATTCAAAATGCTCACGCTCTCATCCCTTTTGCGTCTGATTCACCAGAGCAACTGGTTCACCTCAATCGACCTGAGGGACGCATACTTTCATGTTCCCGTGTACCCTCCACACAGGAAATTTCTGAGGTTTGCCTTTCAGGGAGTGTGTTACGAATACAACGTGCTCCCATTCGGCCTCTCGCTGAGCCCGAGGGTGTTTGTCAGGTGTACGGAGGCGGCGATCGTCCCTCTGAGAGGGAGGGGCATTCGGCTGGCCACGTATTTAGACGACTGGCTCCTGCTGGCACGGTCCAGAGAGGAGACAGCGTCAAACACGCTGGTTGTGATCCCTCACTTGTGTGGTCTGGGTTTCAGAATAAACTGGCAGAAAAGCGCTTTACTCCCCTCCCAGAAAAGAACCTTTCTAGGTCTGAATCTGGACTCAGGGGCGTTCACGGCCCGTCTCTCGGCACCGAGCGTGAACGCGCTCTCGTTCTGCCTGGTGCGCTTCCGCCTACACAGTTCGGTGCAGTTTGCGTTATGCCTCAGGCTTTTGGGTCTCATGGCGTCGGCTATTTCAGTGGTACCACTCGGCCGTCTACACATGAGAGATTCTCAACGCTGGGTGGCTTCTCTGGGTCTCTCTCCAGTGGGCCACAGAGCGCGCAGGGTGATGGTCTCTGCAGCGTGCGTCGCGGCGCTCCGCTGTTGGCGTCACCCCTCCCTCTTGGCACAGGGGGTGCCTTTGGGGTTGGTTCTCGTGAGGAAAGTGGTCACGACAGATGCGAGCCTGTCAGGTTGGGGGGGGGGGGCTCCTGGAGGGTCGCTCTGTCAGGGGTGTGTGGAGCAGAGAGCTCTAGGGGACACACATAAATTATCTGGAACTCCTCGCGGCCTTTCTAGCCCTGAGGCGCTTCCTGCCTTTTCTCTCCGGCCATCATGTCCTAGTGAGAACAGACAACACCACGACTGTGGCTTATATAAACCACCAGGGGGGGCTGCGCTCCATGCACGCTGGCACACAGACTGATCCTATGGTGCAGCAGGCATCTCCTCTCAATCAGAGCCACCCATGTCCCGGGTGTTCTGAATCGGGGGGCGTATCTGTTGTCCAGAAGGACACCCCTGTACGGGGATTGGAGCCTGCATCCAGCAGTGTTGGAACAGATTTGGATCCGGTTCGGCACAGCCGTAGTGGATCTTTTTGCCTCCAAGGAGAATGCTCACTGTCCTCTGCGCGACCGAGACGCTCCACTCGGCGTGGACGCGCTGGCGCACGACTGGCCACGGGGACTGCTTTACGCTTTTCCCCCAGTGGCCCTGATACCACCCACCTTGCTGAGGGTACGAACCCAGCTCCACACTCTCATTCTGGTGGCCCCATACTGGCCAGCCATGCATTGGGTGGCGGACATTTTCCAGCTCCTGGAGGGCCAACCTTGGAAACTTCCGCTTCGCAGGGACCTGGTGTCCCAAGCGGGAGGCTCGATCTTCCACCCTCATCCAGAACGGCTGGCCCTGTGGGCCTGGCCCCTGAGGGGTGCGGGCTAGTGTCAGCAGAGCTGCCCCAGGCAGTCATTCGAACCATTCAGAATGCTAGGGCCCCCTCCACTAGGTCCCTATATGACTGTAAATGGAGGGTGTTTGAAGCCTGGTGTCAGGGCAGGGAGGTCTCACCCTTCCAATGCCCAGTGAACGTCATTCTGTCTTTCCTGCAAGACTTGTTGGATGGGAAGAAGGCTTTCTCCACCATTAAAGTGTACCTAGCAGCCATTTCCGCCTGACACTTGGGTTTTGGGAAGAAACTGGCAGGTCAACACCCCCTGGTGTGTAGCTTCATGAGGGGCGCGCGCAGGCTTCTCCCTGTGTCTCGACCCCTGGTGCCCTCATGGGATCTGTCCTTGGTGCTGTCGGCCCTCTCCGGGCCTCCATTTGAACCTATGGACGGCCTGGACCTTAAGATCCTGTCTCTTAAGGTGGTGCTACTCCTGGCTTTGGTATCTGCAAAGCGAGTTAGTGACTTACAGGCTCTCTCTGTGCACCCATCCTGCACCCAGTTTGCACCCGGTGACATGAAGGTGTCCCTGAAGCCCAACCCTGCCTTTGTGCCTAAGGTGGTGGGCTCCTTTTCTCCTATTAACCTCACAGCTTTCTACCCGCCACCCTTCTCCTCTCCTGAGGAGGAGCGGTGGCACAAGCTGTGTCCGATTCGCGTGCTCAAGGAGTATGTGAATCGGACGGAGAACCTTCGCAGGGGGGACCAGCTTTTTGTGTCATGGGGTGGGCTTCGTAAGGGGAAACCCGTCACAAAGCAGAGGCTTTCCCACTGGATTGTGGAGGCTGTTTCTATGGCTTACTCCTGTCAGGGCATTCAGGCTCCTGTTGGGCTCAGGGCCCATTCTACTAGGGGCCTGTCTGCTTCTTGGGCCCTTTTTCGGGGGCTGTCAATCCAGGAGATTTGTGCTGCAGCAAGTTGGGCTTCTCCACTTGCATTTGCACGCTTCTATAAGCTTGATGTTTCGGTCCCTGCAATGACTCACACGATTCTGAGTGTGGGGTCTTTGGCGGGCCAAGACGTATCCCTGTAGGTTGGTGATCGCTGGATAAGCTGTCTGGCAATACGGGAGTCTCCATATTCCATAGTGAGACATCGAAACGAATGTTAAGAAAGAGAACTTTAGGTTACTGTCGTAACCCCGGTTCTCTGAGTAACATGAGTGAGATGTCTCACCAGACAACCCTTTTTGCTGGGCGAAGCGAGAAGAGGTGTTTATCTTGAAAAGTGCGTGCGTGGGGACGCTTGCTACTTATAGTAGCAGGGGGACGCGTACGTCACGGTCACTGGCCAATCAGGATTGGCGTATTGAGATAAGTGCTTCTGAGGAATCCGCGGAGGGGCGTATCCCATAGTGAGACATCTCACTCATGTTACTCAGAGAACCGGGGTTACGACAGTAACCTAAAGTTTTGCGCCGAGCGGTCGTGTAGTGTACAGGGGGTTACGAGAGGCGATTAACACCACGTGACCAGCTACCGATCAGCAGTAGTGAGGTCGCACGGACTTCTGGCGTGTTTAATATTTCGCTCGTCCCTCGTGAGGGTATCGCACTGTTGAAGCGGCGCTGCGAGCAGCTGCGACCCAAAATGTATCAGAACCGCTCACGGCGCATGCGCATTCCTGCATCAACGCCGTTCGCTCGCTATTTCCCTAATAACACACGCTGTTCGTTTTTATTTCTACACATTTTTTTACTCACAAAGATTGTCAAGAAAGCGTGTTTGTTGTGTTCATGTCAAATGAAACTGATCACAAAACACAGATTTGCTTTCTTTATTTCGTTTTACTCATCCAACCCCCATGAATCCCTGTGTGTCCTCCTGCAGCACTCCCAAAGGACAACAGGCAAAACAAGACAAAAAAGTCTGACGTGTTGTGTAAAACCTGCTATTTTTAGCATATTTTTAGGGCCGACGTGTTGCTACCAGACGTACAGTGTGAGCAGTCAGGTCGCATCCGAGAACTGGGTCGTACAGTGTGAGCGCATGACTCGTGAGATCTGCCCTGCAAAGAAGTCGTACAGTTTGAGCTGAAGCTGAGTGCTACGAGTGAAAAAGTTGCACAGTGTACGCCCGGCTTAAGGAGGTAGCCAGGGAGGTAGCTAAGGAGGTAGCCAGGGAGGTAGCCAGGGAGGTAGCTAGGGAGGTAGCCAGGGAGGTAGCTAAGGAGGTAGCTAGGGAGGTAGCTAGCGAGGTAGCTAAGAAGGAATCAGCTCATGTATAGCCAGCCAGTCAGGATCTCCCGGCTGGCACAGTAATGATAAAATTTAAAAAATGTCACATAATTCTATATTTACTGTCAACTGAGTCAGAGGTCAAGAACTAAGCAAAAGGTTTGCAAAACTCCAAAGAGCTTTCTCTTTTAGGTTAAGAATACAAAACTAATTTAACAAACAAAAAACAGCTAAGTCAAAATACATAGAACAATGTAAAATGTTGAACATTATATGACCTAACACTTGGCAAACCTGCAGCACATTACCCCTTGCTACTGCGATGAACCAGGAACCACTTCCATCGGGTTGATTCAAAGATAGCCAGATCTTCTGTGTCTTATTCTGAAGCAACGGTTTGATGTTTGACACTCTTTGCTTCTTTTCAGTTGTCATTAGGAAAACGCAGCTGAATAAAACAAGCACCCACTTCTATCATGATCCTTCAGACAGTACTCGCCTCAACTTAGCTGCTGCATCTGAACGTTACGCTGTCGGCACTGTGGTACTGGAATACTTACCGGTCCACAGACTGGTGCTGCCATCAGTATTGGTGCATCCCTAATTTTTAGATTCATCAAACGCTACAGGTGAACATGAAACCATGTGAAAACAACAGAGGACGTGCTGTGATTGTATCACTGCAGCATCCTGCATCAGAGCCAGTCAAACCAAGCCTAAAAGACTGAATGTGCCCACTCTGATCACAACCAGGGCTTCTACAGTGCAGGGTGGCAGGCACATTGCCTTGCATGCTTTTTACAATCCCTCGGATTTTGCAGAATATTTTTCAGCTTTTCAAAAAAAAAAAACTTTTGAGAAGTCTTTTTTTAATTGTTGCTTATAATCAATTAGCATAAAATCCCATGTAGTAACTCTCCACACAGGGTTTGAAGACTGTACAGCTATAAACATTACAAGCATTTACTATATATAAACATTTATCGTATGGCATCAACAGGGCTAATACTGTTAGATGAGTTGGAAGGCAGCCAATTTCTATAAGAAAATTAGATTAATTCTACCCAGAACATGAAACAGGAGTCACTTTAAAAGCCAAAATGCAACAACCCAAAAATAATGGGGGAAATGCCAACGTTGTTTCAAAAACTACAATTTCTAAAACCATAAAGTCACCACTGGTTGGATGGAGCTTCACAAGTGTAAACATGCTGCATTCTGTTCTGTTGGTTATTAGTGCTTTCCTTTTTGTACATCCCAGGTTGGTTTCTTCTGTGGTTCTACTGAAGAATTCAGAGAGAAGTAGAAGTCCATCTGTACCCTAAAGAAGTGCAATTGACTTAATATGTGCAATACTGTCTTTTATATTGTTTTTTAAAGAATCAAACAAAAATAAAGCTATTTAATATTCCAAAAAATAGAAAAATAAAAACAGACATCTACACAGCTCTCAAAAACATAAGCCGATTTCTGAGTTTTATTTTATGAAGCACTAAGCAGCTAAACTGTCAAACACAGATTTGGCATCGATAAAGAAAAGGAAAACTATACATCCTCGCTTACGTCGAAAGGTGCAGTTTAACTCTCTCAACAGTTAAAGGGAAATTGTGATCTTAATCATCAACTTTTCTGTGTCTAAAACTGCATTTCATTAATGTCCACTCAACTCCTTATTTGCATCAGATACATCAAAAGTCCCGACACAAAACCATCTTTGAACAAAAAACACTTGAAGAAGAAGACAACAGCCTTTTGCCTTCAGCACCAACTCAATCCTCCTTTGCTGACTCGACAAGGTGATGATTATCACTGGATATCGTCATTGTTCTCAGGTCATTCTCTGTGAAACGTAGAGATGGTTGTGGGTGAAATTCCCTGGAGGACAGCAGTTTCTGAAACACTCGGATCAGCCTGTCTGGCACAAACTATCATGTTAGGGACAGCAGTAGCTCAGGAGGCAGAGCGGGTTGTACCAGAGTTCGGCTGGCCTGGCCTCTGTCAGTGCACCTCAGGGCAGCTGTGGCTACATCGTAGCTCAGCCCCACCAGCGTGTGTGTGTGTGTGTGTGTGTGTGTGTGTGTGTGTGTGAATGGGTGAATGGCTGATTGTGAAGTGCCTTGGGGGGTTTGCTGAACCCTAAGAAGGCGCCACACAAATACAGGCTATTTACCATGTTGCCTTCTAAGTCACTCGGCAAGAGAACCCTCACCATGTGATTGGCTGATTGTGTTAATGAGCAATTAGGTCTGAAATAAAATTGAATTTGTGAAATATTTAATATTAGAAAACAAAACCTAAAGTTTCCTCTGAAATGTAAAGCAGCAAATTGAGGTTGAAAACACATAGAAAAGGCCTGCATCTCTTTGATGTGTCAGGGAGGCTCCAACCAAGAGCAGAATACAAGGGAGAGGGAGGAACAGCAGAGAGCCTCTGTTCTTGGAGCCCTTTTCTGACTGAAGCTCATACAACATCAAAACTGTGATGCTATTGGACCAGGAACAAAGTGCAACAAGAACCAAAGACAAGCCAAGGACAAAGCTGCCCCCCGCCCCGAGATGCAAACATCCTCACATGGATGCATTAGGAAGTGTGGCTGGAGGGCAACACCATCCTCCTCCTCTCACCCACAGAACGCTCCATGGGGCTTCCTTTAAGTGGGTGTTTTAAGCACAGTGTGAGGGTAATAAAAACACGACGTCTTGTGCAGGAAAACATCCAGTTGTCTTTTAAACTAAACATAAAACAGACACAAGTGAGTTTGTGGAAAAAAATGTAGGCAGAAGAAAGCAAAATTTCAGCAAACGCTTGAAAGAAGTAGTCCACTGAGTGATAAGTAGATGTTTGAGGCATTATGATGCATCGCCATATTTCACTATGCTTCTGCTCTGCGAGCTCAACAGCAATCTGACCATCAGGAGAGACGGAGGGGGAGGAAGAGCCAGCAAAAAGGTGCAAGATGTGGGAAAAAAGAATGATTTAGACGGAAAAAAGCATAAACTCTCTGAAGTGAGTGAAACAGAGAGGAATGCGGGAAAAGGGAGGGAGGTCAAACTAGGATGTGGCTGTTTTGCAGTTCAGTCACTGAGCACAGGCAGTACAGAGAGCTCTAACCCCTATAGCCAGTCAGCCCCATATTGTCAATCAATAAGACCGGGTTCTTCCCCTGCAGCGTTCCGCCTGCACACTGCAGGAAAATGATCCGGGAAACTCCACAGGAATGCATCTAACCACCAGGTCATTATGTTGTTAGATCAGCACTAAATGAACCAAGAGCAGCTGATTTTTGTTGAGCATTCTCAGCATCTCGATACAAATTATTTACAAAAAAACTGTGACTAACGTCAGACTGACAAATACTTATTACTATACAGATTTTGTGGAAAGAAAAAAATAAAAACTTCCATTCTGCACGACACCAATTACTTTCCTGAGCATCTGCAAGGCTCATCCAGGCATTAACCAGAGGAAGTGTTATTCAAGGACACAGAGGTAAAACTCCGACACCTTCCTGCTTTTCTCCTGATGTAAATGGATTCAAAATGACTCGTTCCAACTGGTGTGTGAGGGTGGGCATGAATACAAAGACACAGCCATAGCGGGATGTCCAATGAATCAAATGTGTGACGATGCTGTGTCTAAGTTGCTAACAGGCGTAGCACTGCAGTGACAACGCGCAGCCAAACCCCCCCCCCCCAACATTCACACACTCATACGCCGCTTAAAAGTCGTCACTGCGATCATTCTCATCAACATTCTGCGTCCACCATCGCAGGGAGAGAGGAGAGACAGGGAGCAGAAAGTTAATGCATAAATCTAAATGGAAGAGGCTGCCACTCAGAGGAACAAGGTCGGTGGTTGGCTGCAGTAGTGTGTGCATGCGTGTGTGTGTGTGTGTGTGTGTGTGTGTGTGTGTGTGTGTGTGTGTGTGTGTGTGTGTGTGTGCGAGCGTGCGTGCGTGTGTGTGCGTGCGTGTGTGTGTATGTGTGTGTGTGTGTGCGTGTGTGTGTGTGTATGTGTGTGTGTGTGAGCGTGCGTGCGTGTGTGTGCGTGCGTGTGTATGTGTGTGTGTGTGTGCGTGTGTGTGTGTGTGTGTATGTGTGTGTGTGTGTGTGTGTGTGTGTGTGTGTGTGTGTGTGTGTGTGTGTGTGTGTGCGCGCGCGCATGTGTAAGTGAGTGAGTGAGTGAGTGAGTGAGTGAGTGTGTGTGTGTGTGTGTGTGTGTGTGTGTGTGTGTGTGTGTGCGCGCGTGCAGCAGCAGGAGCAGCAGCAGATGCAGCAGCAGCAGAGCACGGTGTGCCTGCAGAGTAGGCAGCACTCACCCAGAGGAAGCAACAGCAGCCATCTGATTAGAACGATATGACGGTAACTGGCTCCAAATGATTAAAAAAATGAATAAATAAATTTAAAGTCCAACTGATTGTTAAATCAGGATTTGCTCAAATGCAGCGGAGAACCAAGAGCTTTGATATGACCTCCAAGTCCCGATGCATAAAGTGACACTGATGCAAAATCAGTCGGTTACTTAAAAATGACGGAGACGCCAATGACAAAGGGAAGGGAGGCCACAGGGTACAGGGAAAAAAGCAAGCTGCACATAAGAGGATCAAATAAGTCAAAGAGCAGCTGCAGCATTTAATACAGAGCAGAGAATTCCTCTAAAGGCCACGGGGAGTCGTAGGTAGAGCTGATTCATTAACCAGAGAGGACGCTGGACGTTGATGGTCCCATTCAGCAGCTGCCACTGGAGGCAGGGAACACCATTTCACCTCCAGCACAGGGGAACGCCAAAGGAAATGCACTCAGTAAGATACAGCATGGAGGAGACATGCGTGCACCGCCTTCATCTTGACAACCTTTCAGATAAAATGGGAGGAAAGTTCCACGTCTGAAAGACGTGATCAAAACAAACCGTCTGCAGAGAGAAATAGCAGAAGTTGAAGGCTGAGCTGATCGAAGTTTAAACAAACACATTCTTCTTCTTTTTAAATCCACTCAACAGAGGTTTTGAACATGAACAAAGCAGCTTGACGTGAGAATAGACTGGAGGAATACAGAGGGAGAGTGAGCGGGGAAAAACAACCGGCACCCGGCACCAGGACAGCCTCGGCTCAACTCACTGCTTCATTAGCTTTATATTATCCTGTGTGATGCACACAAGTGATCTGTTACACAACAGAGGGTCGCCCATCCACAAAATTAGCTGTGCGTGTTGCTGGAGCACCGAGACTCTCAGTCACAAAGAAACGTGGCACTAAACACATTTACAACCCAAACGAATGTTTAAGAACGTCAAAACAGGCCAAGAAACAGGCTGCTGTAATGAGGACGAGCGTCGAAAGGATGCAACAAAGCCAACCAAACAAACACAGAACTCGATTTCTGTGCTGGAAAAGGGAGTGGTGGCATTTTAGATGCATAAAAATCTATAAAGTCACCAACATATCAGGCAGACAGCATCCCTACTCGAAGGCTGGTAAGTGCATTAACTGCCATCAAGCCCACGCTGGGGAGCAACTAAAGGAAGGATGCTCATGGCAACAACAAGGGGGTGATTAGATTACAGCATTAGATGTGTGCTAATAAGTCAGGATCAGACGTGCAAAAAATAGGAAATTATTCATTAAAATGAGCAATCACAAAACAAGTGGTTGAAGAAAGATAGAAATGAGCCAAAGTGGTTCTTTAGGGGAATTAAAAATCAATCTGTGGAGGTGGAACACATTTTTGGAACAGAGTTGTTTGGGGTTTGTGTGTGAATCGGATATTAAATCAGGCTGCTGATCGTGAGCTGACGCTGAACTTACGATGTGAGGAGAGTCTCTGCCCATGGAAATGACCGTCCGGTTGATCGTCCTCAGTAGCTGCTCCATGATGATCTGCACGTGCCGCTGGCTGGGACCCTGCAAAAACACGCACACAGAAAAGCTCAGCAGCAGAAGATAAGACGGCAAGGACAGATCGTTGTGAGGAAACAGATCTCAAACAGCATTTTTTTTTTATCCGCCCTCGTACAAAACAACCCATCAGGCTCTGTCTTGTCTAGAAGAACAAAGTAAAGCTTGTAATAAAACTAAAACCTACACATTTAGCAGCTTTTTCCCTGAACGTAACAAATCTGTTCAAACTATTTCCCCAAACGACGATACCGATCACTAGTCTGTTTGCAGGGTTTAATTAGCTGACAGACTGGATTTCTCTGATTCTGTCATCAAAGATTTCAACCCAGAAATAATAGTTTTAGACCAAAAAATAAATAAACGACAGGAAATGAACGGATGTGGATAATGTTGTTCAGAAGAAAATGCTCAATGTTCATTTAAAGGAGGCCAGCATACTTTTAATGCAACACTTGGCACTGACCTGACATGAGAATGTGAAATGTCTATATGTTTTCATGGAAAACGGCCTGTGTTTGTGTAGCATCTTTTTAGGGTTCTACAACCCCCCAAGGCCCTTCACAACACAATCAGCCAGCCACACATTGACACTCTGGTGGTGATGAGCCACGATGTAGCCACAGCTGCCCTGGGGCACACTGACAAAGGTGAGGCCTGTTGAACCCTGGCACCACCAGGCCCTCCAAACACCACCAGCGGGCAGGGCAGGTTAAGTGTCTTGCCCAAGGACACAACAGCAACATTCTCTGGTGGGAGCCAGGATTGAACCTGCAACCTTCCGATTACTGGACAACCCGCTCTACCTGGGGGCAGCAGTTGGGGCAGCAGTAGCTCAACAGGTTGAGCGGGTTGTCCAGTAATCGGAAGGTTGCAGGTTTGATTCTGGCTCCGGGCAGAGAATTCTGCTGCTGTGTCCTTGGGCAAGAAACTTAACCTGCTACCACCTGCTGGTGGTGGTCGGAGGGACCGGTGGTGACTGTGCTCGGCTACCTCGCCTCTGTCAGTGCGCCCCAGGGCAGCTGTGGCTACATCGTAGCTCATCACCATCAGTGCGTGAATGTGTGTGTGAATGGATGAATGATTCACTGTAGTGTAAAGCGCTTTGGAGTCCTTACTCTGAGAGGCGCTGTACAAGTGTGGGCCATTTATCATTTCCCTCCTGAGCTAATTATGCTACAACTACAGATAAAAAAAGAACTGATTCAGCTACGGTAGGAGTAGCAGAAATGTCAACAGAAGTGTTTGCTGTGGATTGGCCTGAGTAAAAATCAGATGCTTACGCAATAAAACGGTCTCGTGATAAATGTAGACCTTCACTCTCAAGCTGCACTATTGAACGTGGACCAAATTATCTGAACAATGTCTCACGGTTACTGGAGCTTTTCAGTTGGAGTGTGAATGCCAAAAACAACTTTGTGTCCTTGAGAAGTTCTCTTGGTGAGGTTAGATGTTAAAGCTCAACCACATTCTGGTGCGGACCAAACAAGCGCACTCTGGAAACGTGGTTCTCAGAAAGCTAGCTAGCTTACAAGTGAACCCTGATGTGGTTTGCTCCCAATGTAAAAAAGTAAACCGACTACCTGAATCCAACACAAGGAGGAAATAATGCAGACGGTCTAAATCTGAAGAGGCAGAAGTAGAGAAAGAGATGGTGACACTTCACCTGACTTGCCTGTGTTGGTGGTGGGCAGATGGCGCAAAATGGCACCATTGCCTCTGTCAGACCGCCCCAGGGAGGCTGTGGTCACAGAGCTTACCATGAATGTAAGTGAATAAGGGAAAGTGCTTTGAGTGCCTAGAAGAGCACTATAAAAATTCTATCCACAATAATAAAAATCTATTATTATTATTAGGCCCGAGCAGCGAAAGCGCTGCGAAGGCCTCTTGTTTTTGCTCTGATTATTATTATTTTTTGTTATTCCGTGCCCCCTTTGAACAGCTTTTTGGGGACCTTAACATACCCCAAAACTCACAATATTTTGCACACTTGTCAGGCCTGGTGAAAAATTTGATATTTTAAAGGTCCCAAAAAAATCGCAAAGAAAATGGCTGAACAGCGCCCCCTACAAAGTGAAAAAAACCCCTCTCCATAAAGCTTAGTTTATCGTACAGTTATGAAATTTGGTACACTTGTAGTACTCAACAGTCCGCACAGAAAAGTCTCTTGCAACCATGGTCAATATCAAACAGGAAGTCGGCCATTTTGGGTTGAAATGGCGATTTTTTGCCGTTTTTGCCGTTTTTAGGGTCCGTTTCTGATTGGATTGCTCGATCATTTTTCGCACGATCGTCTCAAAAATTGTGTAAAATTGCTCAGAAGGGATGGGCGAACAAAATGAGATAAGGATTCTGAGTTTTCGTATATGTTGAAGGGGCGGAGCCAGGCCTCGAAGTTTGACTACTCGCCAAAAATATTTAAATTGCTATAACTTCATAACTGAATGGAATAGAGTTACCAAACTTTCTGTGGTCATTCGTCATCCACCCACAAAGTAAATTGAAAGGTCGGATGATGACATCACACAAGCCCCGCCCCCTCAGGACCAAAAAGATCAAGTTTTACTGTGAAAGGTCCCAAATTGCCCCATTTCACTTAATCACCACAAATTTGTAGCTGGTAACTCAAGACAAGTGGGGGTTGCTTGGCGTCACTTTATGGGAGTTTTCGGCAGAGGGCGGGGCTGTGGTGGCGCGGCGAATTCAGGCGTACCGCCTTGGCCTTACGTTTGCCTCCCATTTCGTCATTTCCAAAGATATCGTCACGAAACTTCTTGTGAGTGATCCTAGTCCGGCCCCCCAAAAGATCTGATGTGAACATCTGGTGGGCGTGGCCTATTTTCTGAAATAGCGCCCCCTAGGACCATTAAAACTATTAGCCCCAAGCCATGCTTTGACTGAGGATTACGAAATTTGGTACACTAATGTGGTGTCTCAGGACCTACAAAAAAGTCTCTTGGAGTCAAGTTCAAAGTCGCACAGGAAGTCGGCCATTTTGGATCAAGTACGCGATTTAGTGGTTTTCGCACACGTTGTTTGGAGAGTGATGCTCCGTCGCCCTTTTCACCAATCTCCTTCAAACTTCTGCTATATACCCTTAAGACATAGGGGAAAAAATTCAACCGTCGGATTTTTCAAAAGTTGAAAGGTGTGGGCGTGGCTAAGCCTCAAACTTTGACCTGTCGCCACGCTACTCTTTTTTTCACAGCTCCCTACTGGACTCCTTTTACCCAATCACCAGGATTCTGTGGCAAACAGCAGTAGACAAGTTGAGGTTACTTGGTCTCCAGTACTGGCAGGTTTTGAAAAAAGGCGGGGCTTTGGGACCATGGCGAAAATCGCCATCACGCCATGGAAATACGTTTGTCTCTCATTTCTTCAGTTATCGTGATATTGCTACGAAACTTCTGGTGAGTGATCCTAGTCTGAGCTCCAAGAGAAATAGACAGCTGAATTTTGTGGGCGTGGCCTATGTTTTGAAATAGCGCCCCCTAGGACCATTTAAACTATTAGCCCCAAGCCATGCTTTGACTGAGGATTACGAAATTTGGTACACTAATGTGGTGTCTCAGGACCTACAAAAAAGTCTCTTGGAGTCAAGTTCAAAGTCGCACAGGAAGTCGGCCATTTTGGATCAAGTACGCGATTTAGTGGTTTTCGCACACGTTGTTTGGAGAGTGATGCTCCGTCGCCCTTTTCACCAATCTCCTTCAAACTTCTGCTATATACCCTTAAGACATAGGGGAAAAAATTTAACCGTCGGATTTTTCAAAAGTTGAAAGGTGTGGGCGTGGCTAAGCCTCAAACTTTGACCTGTCGCCACGCTACTCTTTTTTTCACAGCTCCCTACTGGACTCCTTTTACCCAATCACCAGGATTCTGTGGCAAACAGCAGTAGACAAGTTGAGGTTACTTGGTCTCCAGTACTGGCAGGTTTTGAAAAAAGGCGGGGCTTTGGGACCATGGCGAAAATCGCCATCACGCCATGGAAATACGTTTGTCTCATTTCTTCAGTTATCGTGATATTGCTACGAAACTTCTGGTGAGTGATCCTAGTCTGAGCTCCAAGAGAAATAGACAGCTGAAGTTTGTGGGCGTGGCCTATATTCTTAAATAGCGCCCCCTAGAGCCATTAAAACTTTCAGCCCCAAGCCATGCTTTGACTGAGGATTACGAAATTTGGTACACTAATGTGGGGTCTCAGGACCTACAAAAAAGTCTCTTGGAGCCAAGCGTAAAGTCGCACAGGAAGTCGGCCATTTTGGTGCAAGTACGTGATTTAGTGGTTTTCGCACACATTGTTTGGAGAGTGATGCTCCGTCGCCCTTTTCACCAATCACCTTCAAACTTCTGCAATACACTCTTAAGACATAGGGGAAAAAATTCAACCGTCGGATTTTTCAAAAGTTGAAAGGTGTGGGCGTGGCTAAGCCTCAAACGTTGACCTTTCGCCATTACTTTACTTGACTTAATAACTCCCATGTGCATGATCAGATCTTTTTCGAACTTTGTCTGTGTGATCATTGACCATATCTGTAAACAATGACAATGTGGACAGCTGACATCACCTAAGCCCCGCCCCCTGACTACAGGAATTTATTTTTTATGCTGAAATGCCCATATTTGTCCCCTCTAATTTAGTCAACATGACCCTAAGGTCATGCACTGTCTTCATGATGCTGTAATGACCATTCAGATCTGATAGCTTTCCAGAAAGGGAGGGGCTTTGATGCCATGGCGAATTCTGGCGTAACGCCGTAATCTTAATATTCAATTTAATGGTGAGCTCAGAGGGGATGCTGAGTCAGGGTGAGGTGCAGACTAGGAGGCCATTCGCGGTTTCTGGTGTCGGGGTGGTTGACGTTTCTGTTCTGTCAGACGTGCACTGGTGCGACGGCAGACCGGAGCGGCGCGGAGCTGCGAGGGCCGAACGACGCTGCTTGCAGCTTTAATTATTATTATTATTATTATTATTATTATTATTATTTTGCGAAAACCTTTGGAAAAATTGTAAAGGCAGAAAATATTATAACATTCTCCAAAATTCTCAAATCAGAAATCTCTTTTTACCAAGAAATGCTTAGACTGTGTGAGCAGGAGGTGCAAATGCTGCAGAAAACTCATTTTTTAAAACATCCAAAGTTGTGTAGACAGGCCTTAATTAGCAAGATTCACCAAACTGTTCAGTTGGAAAAATTACCAAAACTAGTATGAGCAAAACAGACAAAAACGTCCTCCGATCTACTGAAAAAACGAAACTATCTGAGGAGGTACAAACAGCATCGACCAAGGAGGGAAGAGTGATAGAATCCTCAGGTCTGGAACAACTTTTGAGAAGTGGGTATGAAAAAAAGATTGGACTGTTTGTATTGTTCCACAATCAGTGTTTCCAGAAGCCTCCCTGACCTGTGATCCTGTCATCAGATTGTCCCTCGTTCCAACGCGTGCATTACTTTAGAAAAATCAGAGAACACCTTGGTTTTATTGATGTGCCAGACCGATATGAAAGAAAGCGAAGGCTGCAAGCGGAAGCAGCTATTTGGAGAGGGAGTGTAAAAACACGTGGGAGAAGGAGATAATCCCAGCGGGTAGAGAGTGGGAGGGCAGACGGCGGTGATCAATGACGAGCGTCTGAGAAGGTCTAGGGGAGGCCATCGAGGGGAGTCTGAGCACGGAAGAGGATCTAACACACGTTTGGTGAACGTGTGTGAGGTCCAAGCCTGGTGCAGAAGAAATGAAAATGTTTGTGCACAAATAATTAGCTGCTCAATTTAGCAGTTAATTAAAAGAAGTAGAGGCAACTGGTGATAAGCATACTCGTTTAAGATGGATTACCCAGCTTCAAGAAAGACTCTTGTAGGTTTTTGAGTTTGAATGTGATCATTCCTGTCAACCTTTGAGCTCAAAAATTGTATAAAAATTAAAAAGGACTTCTGTTGCCATCATAAAACCACATTGCTAAGGTGCACTCTGGTTATAAACCATCAAGAAGCAAAGCAGAGGTATACACATCTTTTTACAAAGGTCTCTCATCAAGCTCAAGCTATGACTTACAGAGCAAACAACTCTACAAGCAAGTAAATTAAGATCTCCATAAATCACATCCTGTTCAGGTTTTGTGAGTACATTTAGACCCACAGACTGTTATCTATTTACTGAAATACGAAGTTTCTCTCCTGGCTGCTGGATCTCCTGGTTATGCTTCTGCCTATCCTAGTGGGAAATTAAAGCACCTAATGCTGGAGAGTTTCTCACCACATCCTTCCTGTAAAGCACCTCCAGGATGTCACTGAGCAGCTGGCAGCATGCCTTTGGCTCCTCCCGCTTCTCCAGGTGGAACTTCAGCTGGTCCGTCATCAGCGGCAGCAGGATCTCACGGCAATCTGCAGGAAGCCCGATAAATACACACATCTGTCATGGTCTCTCGACACACAGAGCAGATCGCACAAAACGATACGCCGTATGCTTTTGACACGCATCTTATTAACGATTCTTACTCTCAGGGGATTCAATTAAAAACAATGTGTCAAATAAATAGAGAAATTGGGGAGGAAATAACTACATGATGATGCTTTCCCATCCCTTGGACTGAAAGAAGCTTTAACACACAGAAAACCTCCTCTAACCTTTTGGGACAAGTGTGTTATTCTTGATTCAAGCACTTGTTTCGGTTGGATGTTGAGTGAATTTCTAAAAGTGAAAGTTATACAGTATTTTCATTACATTTGATACAGAAAAGTAAAATGTGATGATCTCTAGTTGCAAAGATAAAGGCGACTAAAGGCAAAAATGTAAATGTAAAAAAAAATGTAAATCTGAATTTTAAATCCCAATCAAGAAATGTGTTAATATTAGAGTAAAATCAGAACCAAATCTACTAAATAAAACATTTCTATTCCCAAAAATAAAAAAAACATAGTTAAAGCAGTTCCTCTTTTAAAGAGCAAGTCACCCCCAAATCTACTTTTTTTTTTTTTTGCTGATAAACTATATAAATGAGTGTCTGATCATGCTGTAGACACAGGTAGTCAATAATTTGGCACTTTAGTGCATCTTAGTTAAAATTTAAATATTCTATCTAAAACTGTCAGTGTTGTGCCCTCTTCACGTAAAAACTCTGCACTGCATTTAAATTTAAATCTGCCATTGCTAATGGCTAAGAAGTATCATATGACATCAGCTGGTACCATATGATGTCACAATGTCATTGTGAGCCTGTATTTGTGTGTATTTGCTGGCAGCTCCACCCTCTCGACCTGCCAGGCAACAACATTTGTTGCATTTTTCAAACAGGAAGTGGGAGTGGAGTAAGATTCTGGTAGGGGGTGACTTGCTCTTTAATCAGAATCAGAAAAACTTTATTTATCCCCGAGGGGCAATAAAAAAAAATAACAGAAAAAAATAACAGCAGAGCAGCATGATGTTGGACATACGAACATTGAATAAATAGACCCTTTTACTACCTACGTCATCAAAAGTTGCGCGCGCAGCCTGGCAACGAGAGTGAAGGCTTCCTCATTCACACTAACACAGCGTTTTAAACCCTTTGTTTTGAAGTTCTGAGCACATAAAAATGTCGGGTTGTTGCGTGTATGGATGCCAGAATCGCTTCTCTTCAAGCAGTGGACTGAAACTTTACAGAATTCCGAAGGGAGCACATCCATTTCAACAAAATCGGAGGCGTCTGTGGCTGCAGGCCATCAAAAGGGTTGATGAAAACGACTGAAAACACGATCCGAAATGCTCGAGTTTGTAGCGCCCGTTTTATATCAGGTAAGGTAATTATGTACTAAGATTACACCAGAAAGCTGGTTAACGTGTGTTCTATTAAATAAAGTAAGTTGCGTTTGCTGGTTTGCTTTTAAGCAGTCTATTTTTTTAATTAACATTTCATTCTAATTCATCTGTATTTTCCCACTGCATATTAGTATAAACTTTATTTCTCTAAAATTAACACAATTGTACTCTGAGCACGCTAAAAAAAGATACCTATGCTATATGCACCCTGCCATGCAGGTACAGTTGGCTGTGAAGACGTAGTTCTCTGGTTTGTTTACTATGACCCAAGCCTTGTACATAGCAGTCTTGTGTCCTTGTCTTTGGCTAGGAAGGATTTCTGCCTTCAGGACGCAAAACTCAGAGTTTATGTCGTGATATTTTACTTTCTGAACGTGGCCACAGACAACATAGTTGTATGCATCTAACGATTTGTATGCCCGTAGCTTCTCACGTGTGTACTTACTGGGCCTCTCCACTAAAAACTTATAAATATCGGGCCACTGGATATCTGGCCATGCACCTACATCTTCCACCCATTCCGTAATGCCACAGGGATCCGGGAGTCTGTTGCCATTCGTTAAAGTGACTTTAATAATATAACATTCAAGATTTGCCGGTGATAACCCCGCAGCGTAGCTTGATAAAGCCTGAAACAACGCCATTCTCTGTTGCCAAGCTGCGCGCGCATTCTCGCTGACGTCATATTGTTTACAAACAGTAAAAGGGTCTATGGCAATAAGGAAGTAATAAATAAGTAATAAGCTTGAGATAATAAGCACTTGTGTTCATGTTGTTGATTAAGTATTTGTACAGTTCTTTCTAATGAATTAATTTTTGAAAACAAAAACAAAATGAAAATTTATACTTATATGAAGACTAAATTATGACAAATTTTGGTCGACATTGTCATAGATGAATCAATTTAATCAGAAAACTAAAAAGACGAGAGAACGGAAAAGACACCCAATTATCAAATGGAACAAGTAGGACTAGACGAGTATGAACCAATCGGAGTCCGGAGCTGGCCTCTGAACAAGCTACTGGTAACCATAGACAATGTATACTGAGCTTTATGCTGGTAACAGTTAAAACATTTCTGTCTAAAAGAGAAAATGTCTACGGCTGGGAGGAAAAGCTTTAGATGTGATGATCTGAGAAGTATTTGCTTGGTGAGTACACATCCGGGGTTTCCCCTGGTTAGAAAAGTGTTACGGTGGCAGCAGTGAGCCTTGGTGGGGGTGGGTGGGGCGTTGATTGCTGGAGCAGAACCGAACGCGTGGAGCAGCACATCCAGTAGTAACATTTTCATGGTGCTGCTACACCGTAACAGCGTTCAGTGTTCTAATAATACACCTGAACACATTTCTTACCTTTTGTTTACCTCTTCGCGTTATTAGAGTAACCTCCTAATGTTTTGATGGTATGATGTCATTTCCTGGCACGTTTACAAATATTACTGCATTACAGACTTGCGTATTAATATTGAGGCATAATTTCAAACTGTTAGTGTGAATTTAGGCATTTTCCATAAAGCATTAAACTATTTATAAATGTAGTTTAATTGATTGAAAGTGTGAAATGTGAATTTTTCACATTTCTTTACAGTTTCAAGTAGGTGTCGTTAGCATTTCCTTTACAGAAGTAGAAAATTATTGCATCAGAAATAAAACACATATATTGTAGTCGACTGAAATTGTTTCCCATTTTAGTCGACCACAATAAAACAAAAGCTAAAACAAAATGGACGACTAAATAGTGATTAAAATGTAAAAGAATTTTAATCAAAAGAGTAACACTGAATTAAAATTTCTTGTCAAAATCAACACTGCTAAACACAACATTGTGATCATTCTGTAGCACTTTTTCGTAAAAAAAGAAATTTCACGATGAGGTAATTTATCGATGGTTGCTCATCGGCAATCATCTCCAGCTTTCACTGGAGCGGCTTGCAGCAGAGTTTGAAGCAGCTGGGATGAGAATCAGCTCCTCTAAATCCAAGACCATGGTCTGTAGTCGTGAAAGGGTAGAATGCCTTCTCCAGGTCAGGGATGAGGTCCTGCCCCTGTCATGTTCTGTGTCCTTGTAGTCCCCAGCTCCCTCCTGGTATCCCTCATGTTTCCCCCTAGTCACTTTATACTTAGTTATCCCATCCCATTTAGTTTAGCATCCCCATAGATTTAGTGTGTGTTCTGGTGTAGAGTTTCAGGTTTATTAGTTCTCTTATCTTTAGTTCTCTGTATCCAGTTTATCCAGTCAGTTTCTTCCTTTAATACAATGTGTTCCTTCCCCATTTAGTTAATTAGTCTCTCCTGATCCCTTCAGCTTACAATCCCCACACACCTGCTACCTGTTTCACTAATTGCTTCGCTCTGTGTATAAAACCCTGTCTTGTCTCTCAGTGTTTGTCGGTCCATTGTATGTGTCGGCCTTGTTCTGTCCCTCTCTAGTTTCCCCAGGTTTGTGCTCATGTGTGAGCTTCTGTTTTGTTTTTTGTCAGTGCTGTTTGAGATTAGATTGGTTTTGCGCCCTTGGATTTTTACCTATCCTCCTTTAAATAAAGGAATTTGTTTTCTCAAATCACTCCTGCCTCAAGTCGTTTTGGGTATTCTGCATCTTGGGTCCAACCCTCCTGCTCGCAGCGTGACAGCCCCAGGTGGAGGAGTTAAAGTATTTTGGGGTCTTGTTACGGAAAGATGGAGCGTGGGATCGATAGGTGGATTGGTGCTGTGTCGTGTTGTACCGATCTGTCGTGGTGAAGAGAGAGAGGAGCCAGAAGACAAAGCTCTCAATTTACTGGTTAATCTACGTTTCTACCCTCACCTATGGTCACGAACTTTGGGTAGTGACCGAAAGAATGAGATTGCGGATACAAGCGGCCAAAATGAGTTTTATCCGCAGGCTGGCTGGGCTCTTCCTATAGGGTGAGAAGTTTGGCCATCCAGGAGAGGCCAGTTGAGGTGACTCGGGTATCTAGTTAGGATGCCTCCTGGTGAGGTTTTCTGGGCACATCTAACCAAGAGGAGACCCAAGGGAAGACCCACACTGGAGGGACTATGTCTCTTAGCTGGCCAGGGAACACCTTAGGATTCCCACGGAGGAGCTGGTCCAAGTGGCTGGGGAGAGGGAAGTCTGGGCCTTTCAGCTTAGGCTGCTGCCCCCGTGACCCGACTCTGGATAAGTGGCTGAGAATGAATGAATGAATGAATGAATGAATGAATGAATGAATGGATGGATGGATGGATAGATGATGGATGGATGCTCCTGTTATTTTCAATTAAGACAACATACAAATAAAATATAAATGGTAAATGGCCTGTATTTGACACAGCACCCTCTAGGGTCCAAGAACCCCCAAGGCACTTTACAACACAATCAATCATTCACCCATTCACACACATATTCACACCCTGGTGGTGATGAGCTACGATGTAGCCACAGCTGCCCTGGGGCACACTGTACACCTGGTGCTGAGTCTGTTGTACACAGGTGCCACCGGTTCCTCTGACCACCACCAGCCAGTAAGGTGGGTTAAGTGTCAGGCCCAGAGACACAACGACAGACTGAGCACGGCTGCAACCTTCCGATTACAGGACAAGCACTTATCTCTGTGCCACAGTCACCCTCAATACATTCTTGATAACATTGTATGAACAACATTGTTCCTCAGGTCTGCGCGTTGAGCCTTTCACCATTCTCCATTCACACCCTGGGGCAGCAGGGGGCAGGAACCTAAGCTGAAAGGACTGGGCTGCATGGTGGCACAGTTGTTAGCAGATGTTAGCACTGTTGCCTCGCAGCACGAAGGTCGCAGGTTCGAAACTCGGCTGCGGCCTTTCTGCGTGGAGTTGCGTGTTCTCCCCACGCATGCGTGGGTTTCCTCCGGGTACTCCGGTTTCCCCCATAGATCACAACATGCCCTATAGGTTATAAATTGTAAGTCGCTTTGGATAGAAGCGTCTGCCAAATAAATAAACATAAACACCCACGACTGCACTCCAATCCACCAGAGTAACATTTTCAACAAATTTGAAGACAACACCACAGTAGTGGGGTTCATCTCAGGAAAAAACGAGAGCTACAGAGATAGCTCAAACAGAGACTGACATCTTGATGTCTAGAAAACAACCTGCTGCTGAACACTATCAAAACTAAGGAAATTAGCACCGATGTCGGGAACAAGTGAAAGGTTGACCCGCCACCACTGCTGATAAATGGCAACAGCGTTGAAAGAGTCTTTTTTTTTTTCAGTTTTCTGGAGGTGAACAATGTATTGTGGTCTGAGAACGTCATTGCAAAGGAGGCCCAGCACATTTCAACTTACTCACCTAGTAAGGAAGAATGTAAATAAAGCACTGATGGTGATCTTCTAATGCTCTGCAACTGAGAGCATCCTAACATACTGCCTGACTGGTACGCGGGATATACTGAATCAGAAAAAAAGACACTGATTCGCCATCATCCAGAGTGCAGACAAGATCATTGGTTGTTTGCTGCCTTCACTAGATGCCCGTGCACGATCCCCATTAGCAAAGCAAATAAATCCTGAAGGATCCACCCCACCCTAGCCATGCCCAGTTTCAGCTGTTACCATCAGGTGCTTCAGAGCGGCTAAATGCTGCACTTCTAGACTTCTAGAACTCTTAATACAAACTTGTATTAACAAAAAACAGCAGTTATCAATCTAGAGACTGAAAGAATGTTTTCTGGCAGCAGTTTATTAAACTAACTAATTAAAATACCTATGTTCTGCCTTTAAATTTATGTAAAGCCTCATATATTTAAAGGCAGAAAGGAGGTATTTTAATAAGTTAGTTAAAATACAGCACAACAGTTTGTACTGCATTCAAGAGTTAGAAAAAAAGATCAAATTATATTTCTAAACAAGGAAACAACACTGACATGTTCAGAGCTACTTCAGTCCTAAATAGCATTTTTAACCTACTTTTGTTCAAATTAAAGCAATTTTAGCATATTCTGTCCACCACACATCACTTTGATGATAATAATACAAGCTTACTGTGTCATTAGTGTCATTTTGCTGCAGAAGTTCCATGCAAATGTGGCAAAAACATTGGACAGGAAAACTGCTAAAACCCTAGCGATTTTGTCAATTTAAGATAAAGACTTAAAAGGCTTTCTGCATCATTATTTGAACAGAATATTATTGGAGTACTTAGCTGCTTTACATTAAATTCAAATGAAATCTGTTTTTCTTTTCAATCCGTAAGAGAAATTTAATGGGTGTTAAGAGTTTAACTTGTCACATGTTGACTAGCCTCGACATAAAGTGACAACCATGTATGCATGGATATTTTTGGTGCTACTGAATACAGTGCCCAAGCTATCTGCCTGATACAGCTTAAACCGGATGTGTTTATTCTTTGTGTGTGTGTGTGTGTGTGCGTGTGCGTGTGCGTGTGTGTGTGTGTGTGTGTAATTCTTCAACTGAAACCAAATCTCATATTTGAGGACGTACTACATTGTGGTGTTTAATACATTGTTTATATAATATTTCACACATCCTTCCTATTGCACGTCCTCAAAAATCTAAATCCATTTAGGTGACATAAACGTTGGGGCATTTCGGCGCACAACAAGACTGGAGCAGGACAAGCAGACTGGAACTATCAAACGAGGCCACGAGAGTTCGCCAAACTTCCAGAAACAGATTTTAGCCGCTACAGTATCTTCCCTCATCTGCAACAATTCAGTTGGCTTTCTCAAGTTCCACTGAGTAGGGATGCACCGATGGATCGGCATTTGATCGTAATCGGCCGATAGCACCCCTATCGGTTTTGATTGGAGTTTTCAAAATAGATCAAAGCAGACCGATCAGGTAGGGTTGTCACGGTAACCAGTGTAGCGGTAAACCCCGGTAAAAAAAAAAGTTGACAATAATAATAACCGTCTTGTTTTTTTAAAAACTATATTATCTTGGTGGGTTTACCGTGGCTGCAGTGTAGGTGCGGTGACCCTTACCAGCCACCGTATCATCTGCTGTAGTTGCCGGCGGCACATGCACGCTTTGATGTTTACAACCAAAACTTTCTTGAAGCTAAAGCTGAAATAATGGCCAAAGGAGGAGACGGCAGCGCTCAGGAGGACATTTATTATTCCCCAAAGAAGACAAAGTCGGAAGTACGGGCATATTTTAGATATCTGAAAAATGCCGAGGGAGTTGATAGAAGACGGCTATCCTGTTTGCAGCACGTGCAGAAAAAGTGTCTGTGAAAGGCAGCAACGCTTCAAATCTCATGACACATCTGCGTGACCATCACCCACAACTCTACAGTCAACGCAAGGCAAATTAACGTTAGCGTTTTAGCTAAAATGCATGATCCGAGGATTTGGGCTGAGGGAGAATGCAACGAGTCGCTATATAAAGCAGCCGCAGCGCCGCTACCTGCATATAAACCATGTCGCAGACACCCCCCATGTTGAAATGACGCTATGTATTACGGGGCTCCCAGGGGCAGATAAGAGTTGGTCTCTTTCCGAGAATAATTATGAATTTAACAGTGATTACTGCCTGATGACATTTTCCCACATCTGCAAAGCTCACTGGAAGGACACAAACCGAGGACAATATTTTCCTGATATAGGGTTTATTACTCAAGTAAGGGTAAAAAAGTATCTGATTAGAAGGCTACTTGAGTACTGAGTATCATCTGAACTAATATTTTTTAAAATGATGACATCAAACAGACGAAAAATAAGAAGTTATGGGCAAATATTGCTATTTTATAGAATAAAGGGGAAAAATGTAAACAAATAAACAACATAATTACAAAATAACACATTTTAGACAAAATTTAGACACAAACTGAGGACAATATTTCCTAACATACAGGGTTTATTTAATTGTGTGAAAATGCAGCACGTTTAAAAAAAATACCGCGATAATACCGAAACCGTGGTAATTTTGGTCACAATAACCGTGAGGTTAAATTTTCACACCGTGACAACCCTAATACAGACCATTTTAGATTAGGTTACATTTCCTTTATTCCCAGATTAGGAAGTTTGTAGCACTCATTAAAATGTTGTAGAAAATTTCTGGCCAATCCACGTGATCGGTATCGGTGATCGGTATCGGTGATCAGCATTCTTTGATATCGGTATCGGTGATCGGCAGCAAAAAACCTGATAGGTGCATCCCTACCACTGAGCCCATTTCAAATGAAGAAATGTTCATCCTAGGAAGGATTTTCAGATATTTTCACATAGAAATCCTGTTTTCTACTCAAAGTTTAGAAGGAGGCATCACCTTTCTTTCTGAAAATGAAACAGCCTCGTGATTTTTATCTTGAGAGGCGCTAAAGAAATGATATTTTCTTCTTTCTTCTTCTTCAAATTTTGTAAAGATATAAAACCACCACAGACTGAAATCTGAGTCTCATTTTATAAACTACATTCAGGTAAAAAAAATCTGAATATGGTGCAAAAATGTGTTTATGTGAAAAGGTGAAACTAGTCTGAGACAGAGTTGTTGCATGCAAATACAGATATGTCAAGTCTATTTGTTATAATTGTGATGATAATGGTTTACAGCTTATGAAAACACATTCAAAATCTCAGGATAATTGGAATGACAAATAGTGTCACACTCTGAGCTAATAACGTTATGTAACGTTATGAAGTTCATTTTCAGCTCCACACAGCTGTCCCTGTACACAGTAACACCCGTGTAGAAAACGCCAAGGTCGGGTGTTCCTCAGACTGTTTACATTCCAGGAGAAGAACCAGAAGGAGAAGAACGCTTTTCAATAATCAAAGTACTTAATTTGTGATTAAAGCTAGTCGAAACAGATGTTGATCAATAATAATCAAGTGAATGATCTGTGGAATAAAGATGTCATGATTTATGTGTTTAATGAAAACAGGACTACTGCACAGACAGACTGACCCTCATCTCCATAGAAACGCATGACACATTGTTCCAACCAATCAGAGCTTTCGGCTGCCGCAAGAGAATCTGGCTTGTTGACTTAAAGTGTCCAATCCGCTTTACTAAAACTTATCAACAATTCAGAGATATAAAACAAGGCAACGCCATTTTAAGCTCAGTTCCATTTTGACTTCAGTTCTGTTCAGTTGGAAGTCCTACGGGGTTCCACCGTCATCAAAAGAGAAGTACAGCCTGGCCAGATGTGCTTTCTTCTTTAACTGAGAACTGTGAAGCTACTGGAGATTTCCGTTGTTTACCAACAAGATGACATCCCTTCAAAATAAGAGCACCACTAGCTGACGCTGCCGATGGTACCGGGGTCGACCCTTCAGACGGGGTTTGACGTGCTGTGATCGCTGCTTCAAACAGCTCCAGTACACATCCGAGGTCCTAGGACCTGGCATTTCCTGATCTACCTGGGAGACTCCACAGGGTACGTACACGGCAAAATAGCTGCTCATGTCATCAGCTTCCGAAGCCTCATGGTCCGTAGTCATAACAACCAGATACGCTCCGTCAGCCTAAAGATCCTGAACAAAACACACACACACGCACCAACACAACATCCAAATCCATTTTCATCCATCACAGAGTTAGTCCTGGTAGATTGTTAAGAATTTATAATTAAGAAATTAAAGATTCTTAAACGATCCCATCTCTCTCTCTTTTCTTGTCTCAAAGTCAATACAGAGTGTTTAATTAAACTCCCTGATGATAAAAACAGCCCATCTTCTGATTATAACAAGTGATCTACTTACAGTATATTAAAATGCAACTCTAGATCGTTACATCACTCTATTTCGTTACAACCCTAAACACCTCCTAAGGAGTCCTGAGCCTTTAGATGGCCTCTCAGTCTACATTGAATCACTGAAATAAATGGAAGATTGCACCATGTTGTAATCTTTTTAGTTTCATCTCTAAATTGTGGTTTCATCAGTTACTGCAGGTGCTAAACATACACTTAAAACCCGTGTCTTTGTGCCATGTGGTTGCTGTGATCTTAGACATCTCCAAAGTGGAGCTTAGCTTGAACCAAATGCGGAGTGGAGGCTTGGCAATTTGCCTTCTCCATCACTGCTTATAAACACATACATGCGCACAGGGAGGAGTGAAGTTGTTCAGAGCACCTGGGCATGAAGTCAGAGTGAGGCCTGAGCAACAGGATAATCTGAAGCTACGTCACAGCAAAAATTCTTCCTGCTGTTCAGGCGCTGTACTCAAAAGCACTGGGGGTGGGGGGGTGGGGGGGTGTTTGCCTGTCCACAACTATAGCAATAGATCGATAGTAATGACCAGAGGACGACACACTGAGAGCTACCCTTCAATAAAAATAGTCTAAACTGGTCAAACCACCAATTGGACAATTTAATGTTTCAAAAGTATCAAAGCAGTGGATCATTAGGCAGAAAGTGGTGACATTTACACTGTGCTGTGTTCAATATCAGCCCTTACTGAACAGGACAGACATGCCATTACACTGTGCTTATTGCCTATGTGTGTCTGAATGCTAAAGGATGGATCAAAGACCAGCTTATAAGTTAAAAACTGATGTCCACTTTCTGTCTGATGAATGGCTGCTTGATAGCTCTTGGAAGCCAAAAACAGAACCCAGAAGATGAAATTAGTTACCATCAAAGCATAGTGTTTGGTCTTTTAAAAACCTGTTTACTGAAAAAAGAAACTTTAGGAACGTTTAAGAAATAAACAGTGAAACAGAATTGTGAAGAATAAAACACACCAACCTCAAAAAACATGTCTCCATTGGCTCGTTTATGACTACTACACAGCTTTGCTGGCTTTTAGTGCAATAAAAATGATTGTCACATGTGCTTTACTTTAATAATTAGTAATAACTACGAAAAAACTCAACTCTAACTGCTGCAGTAAGTCTGAAAAATCGGGTTTAAAAAAGTGTGCTTCAACACTATCAGCTGTAGAGATGAGAACCTTTATTTTGGCAGCAAATTTTAAAAAGAAAACAAAGATTTTCCATTTTGCTTCAGCAATGACCTTTACCTCACTCAGCCCTGGCAGGTGGGTCGTAACTGAACAGAGAAAGATCACATGCACTGAAAAACTGAGCAGTGTGTGTGTGTGTGTGTGTGTGTGTGTGTGTGTGTGTGTGTGTGTGTGTGTGTGTGTGTGTGTGTGTGTGTGTGTGTGTGTGTGTGTGTGTGTGTGTGTGCGCGCGCCTCACCATGGTGAGTGAAGAGATCACTGTGAACGATGTCAATCAGACAGTCTAGCTTCTGTTTCACCAGGCGACCCTGAGGGACTTTCAGGATGAACTCCGTGAATAGTTTGCTGCAGAGACACAAAAACAACAACAGAAATAAACAATTGAAAATGAGCAGAAATTCCGACTAAGCTGCTCCAAGCTATTGCTCCTACAGTAGCCGCAGCAGTCACACATGTGATCAACGCTTCACTGACATCCGGTACATTTCCCACCTCTATCAAGCATGCTCAGGTTAAACCGCTGCTAAAAAAAAAAAAAAACATCTCTTCCTCCAAATCATGTGGAGAACTACCGACCTATCTCTCTCCTCCCTTTTCTGTCCAAAATCATTGAAAGGGTGGCTTTCAAGCAGATCACAGAATATCTCTCACAAAACTGTCTGCTTGACCCTTACCAATATGGGTTCAAAAAGGGCCACTCCACTGAAACTGCTCTGGTAGCAGTGACGGAATCCTTAAAAGAAGCTAGAGCGACTGCCAAATCCTCAGTGCTTATCCTGCTCAGCTTATCGGCTGCAGTTGACACCGTCAACCATGGCTTCCTTTTGTCCACACTCTCTAGCATGGGCATCACAGAGAAAGCACAGGCCTGGTTTGAATCGTACCTCACAGGACGATCATTTAGTGTATCTTGGCTTGGACAATCCTCTACTGTGCACCATCTTGCCACAGGAGTCCCCCAGGGCTCTGTACTATGGCCTCTTCTCTTTGCCATATACACCACCTCACTAGGTGAGATCATTCGATCACATGGCTTCTCCTACCACTGCTATGCAGACGACACCCAGCTCTACCTGTCATTTCCACTGGACGACCACACTTTCTCTGCACGAATATCAAACTGTCTCTCTGTCATATTAAAATGGATGAAATCCCACCATCTCCAACTCAACCTCTCTAAAACTGAACTACTTGTCATCCCAGCAAAACCATCCATACAGCACAATATCTCAATCCAAAATGTCTTCCTATCTCTGGCTCCTTCAAAGGCAGTTCGAAATCTGGGTGTTGTGATTGATGAACACCTGAGGTTTAAAGATCATGTTGCCTCTGTTGCTCGCTTTGCGCTGTATAACATACGAAAGATCAGACCATACCTAACACAACATGCCATCCAGCTCCTGGTGCAATCTACTGTCATCTCCCGCCTCGATTACTGCAATGCCCTTCTAACTGGTCTTCCAGGGTGTACTGTGAGACCTCTTCAAATGGTCCAGAACGCAGCGGCGCGTCTGGTCTTCAATCAGCCAAAAAGAGCACATGTCACCCCTCTGTTCATTGGGCTCCACTGGCTACCGCTAGCAGCACGCATCAAATTCAAATTGCTAACACTAGCATATAAAGTCCGAGAAGGTACGGCTCCCATCTACCTGAATCCTCTCGCAAAGGCTTACGTCTCGGCCCGGCTGCTCCGGTCATCACAGGATCGTCGGCTAGCAGTGCCTACACCACGCTCAGGACAATCCAGACTGTTCTCATGCATCGTTCCACAAATGTGGAATGACCTTCCAAGCACTACCAGAACTGCGGCTTCCTTTTCAATTTTCAGAAACTCCTGAAGACCCTGCTCTTCAGAGAGCATCTTCTTAACTAGCACCCTACCTGCACCCGTCCCCCTCTCTACTGTCCACTCCTTGTTCCCTACTCTCCATGATTGATGTCAAGTTGTTGTTGTTATTGTTGTTGTTAGCCTCAAGGGCAACATGCCGATTATCACTTGTAAGTCGCTTTGGACAAAAGCATCTGCTAAATACATAAACATAAACATAGAAATCACAAGGTCAATAAAGAAAATAACATGCAACGTCAAATCAACAGTTTAGAGAATTAAGCTGAGTTTTTGTGTTGTTAAGTGGAAATTTAATCTAAAAAAAAAGAAAAATCACAAAATATCTAATATTACACAGACTTTTGGAGTACTTTGTGCAAATGCCGTTAAATGGCTAAGAGCTTAATTTCAGTTTGGTTAGTAGTGTCCTCTTGTACATTATTCTGTTTGTAATAAAAAAAACTTGTTTAATTTTTAACATCTTGCACATGCCTTTTTATGTTACCCATTCCTTTCACCTAGACCAGCCTCAAGGGTGGTAATAAAAAAAAGAATTATGAAATTTTCTAGTAATATTACACAGATCTCTGGAGCACTTTCTGCAAATGTCAAATAATGCATCAAAAAAATAATTGCAATAACAAAACATTTACTTAACTGTGGAGCTATCCAAAATTACAAAGAATAAAGAGATTAAATATATACAGCTAAATTATCTGTGGAAAGAAGTCACCTGATCCAGCTTTCTATTCACCACTTATGTCAAACCTCCTAAAAATGACATCTGAAGCCTAATATTATTAAGCATCAATATAATATTTGGTGAAAAGTATAGTTTGTGAAATTTTTACTAAATTTACTGAATCCTCAGATAGTCTGGAGTCACAGGAGAGCAGTCATCAAAATTACTGCAATTTAAGATACTTTCTATTTCATCAAATTCAGCGCAATGATGTAGAACTGACACAAAGGACCTCTGTGGAACTTTTAACTGGAATATTGGAGCTAAAAATCACTCCTTTGATCCCCACGCTTCCCCAAACATCAAACCAGAAACAGTTCAGATGTTAAAAGATGAAACCTGCATTCATGCATAAAGCTTATTGTTTCCTCTGCTCATTACACAGGCAGCCAGGCTCAGACTGAAGGAGGAGAGAAAATGGTTTTGGCATCAGATGAAACACCCTCCATCCCCAAGGCTTCAGTCTGGTTGCCTCCAGCGCAGGGTCTTGGCATGGTTTGTGTTAGCAACACGAACAGCTGATGCCACCTTTGCTCATTCATTAAGCCTCTGATGAAAAGCCAGATTAACGGTCCAGGTGTACCACATGTTTAACAATTACAGCTACAGTCAAAAGTGATGCTAGTATTTTTTATTAATTTATTTTATAAAATTGCGCCAAAAAAATAAATCTTGTGAACCGGTTATGTTTCACTCTGTTTTTCCTGGCATTAAAATGTGTTATCTAATCATGTTCAAGTATTCTTACTGAAACTAAAAGTAATTTAGCCTGAAACCTTAAACCCCAGAGGGGTTCAAGTCTGCAAAAAGGCAGAAAAGAAGTCACCCAGACAAACAGACTGACAGATTATTTCCTCCCCACATTCATAAATGAACAGATCAGTGCGTGGCACTTCATAAAGAATCGGTTATGCAGGCAAGCATATAGCGCTATAGCTGATGACATTCGCAGTGGGCAACATTAACTACATATGAGAACTTCAGTGTCGCAGTCATAGGGTTTCCATGGCAACCTGAGCAAGTTTAAGCAAAAGACAAAAGACATCACTGTATATAGAGTGAATGTTGGGAGAAAAAGGCACCTAAGAAAATAAATAAAACTTCTTTTCAGTCCACCTCACCATGAAGTTTTTTTTTTCATAAAGTTTTAATTAAAAGTGATGCATATTTAAATAAACCTCATCTTCAGAGCAACCACAGATCTGTTAGATCTATTATACAAGCGGATTCCCCTCAGAATATAAATAACCGAATGAGAAAACTGGTCAGATGACCAATAAATAAATAAAAGTTCAATTACCTGAGTTCCTTTGGGTCAAAAACCAGCTTGACATCGTTGACAATGGTGGGGATGTACTTCAGTGCAGCACCCTTCAGGAGATTAAAACAGGAGAAAAGCTTAGGCTGATTCATCTATGCAGGAGTGAAGTAGTGGGATTTGTGAACTAAATTTCACAAAAGGAAGATAGGAATTGAGATTTAAACTGAAAACACTAAAGACTCAAAAACACCTGAACAGACTCAATCAACATATTGGACAGTGAGATCAACGGAAATAGACAAATTACAGACAGCGGGTGACAAATTAGAAGAGTTACATTTTTGGTTGTGTAGAGTGTGTGCTGCTGAAAAATGATCTAATGTTTGCTCATTTTCATCTTTAAATCTTACATTTAAATGAATGATAAATGACCCGCACTTGTACAGCGCCTCTCAGAGTAAGGACTCCAAAGTGCTTTACACTACAGTGCATCATTCATCCATTCACACAAACATTCACACACTGATGGTGATGAGCTGCGATGTAGCTACAGCTGCCTCGGGGCGCACTGACGGAGGTGTGGCTCTGTCAGTGTGATAAATCAAATCATAACATCAGGATATGCACCTTTGTGGGCACAGATGAACTCAAATAACATCTTATTCTTAATATAGGGTTAAATGTAGAGCTGGTCTACCAGCAGCTGTAACAGCATCCCCCTTTTTCAGAGACATTTTAGCACAAGGTTTGGAAATATGTTTACAGGGATTTTGATCTTTATCTTTTCGAGGTCAGTCACTGATATTAGATGAGAGGGTCTGGCCCAAAGTCTCCACTCTAATTCATTCATGCATGTCTTCTTTGGAACAAAATGGTTGTCTTTCAAACGGTCTCTGCAGCTACTGGACGGCACTAGGACCAATCAGAGCAACAAACCACATGACATATTCATTGCTACTGAAATCAGTTAACGGGTCAGTCTGCAGTACACCGTCAAAGAAGAACCAAAAATATCCTTTCTAAATAAATAAGTACCTCTATCTGCTCATGTCTCACAAGCCCTTTTTAGAATGCACACCATGCAGGTGAATCTGCGTAATACAGCCGCCACGATGAGTCTTATGAACGCGCCATGGCGGCATGGTGATGTGGGAATTTTGCGACATTCGTTCCACCAAGCTTGGTTGTAATATTGCCGCAATGCCAGACCTGAGTGCATATCACGCCTTGGCACAACAGAGGGTGGTGTCATGGTATCGTGGGGAGTCACTGGAGAGCTCCAACTGGCAACTATTTTGAAAATGAAAGTAAACACGGGCTGTAAATTTTGCCTTTCTAAACAGAATCAGCTGAGGTAATAAACTGGAGAAATGCTGCGCTCCAGGGGTTTCTGTATGTTAAAGCTGGAGCTCAGATCACCTGAGACTGCACAGGGACTAAAGAGGACAGACATCTTTAGGAGTGGCTCGTCAAAACAACTTAATGGGTGCAATTTTGCTCATAATTAAAAGTAAGTTATGTCCAAGCTAATTGAAAGTCCGTGGCGGCGCAGAGATCACCCCCATACCCCCTATACACCGCCATTGTGCTATTGTTTGTAAAAAGGACACATATGCACCACTATATAAAGGATTGTTTTTGTTCTTTCACATTACTGCCACAGTCTGACCACTTACAAACTACCTAAGGCTCCCTGATGCTGGCTCATCCTTGCAGCAAATTGGTGGCATGATTTTATAAAAGAGGCTAAAGAAATGTCCCCAAATTCACACTGGAGGCATCAGCGGCACGGAATGGCAGCTGGACAGTTTACCCGGGTGCTTTGCGGTGCATCAATCTACACCGGGGGAGTCTCAGTGGTGTAGCCGGATCTATATATCTATATCGATATACTGGTATCTATCTATCTATCTATCTATCTATCTATCTATCTATCTATCTATCTATCTATCTATCTATCTATCTATCTATATATATATATATACATATATATATATATATATACATATATATTTATATATATATATGACTATAAAGGTCACGGTTTGTTCATCCCATCTGCTATTAAATCAAGAAGAAGTAGAAGAAGTTGGCGATCCCTTTTAATATCACTGTTTGATGTCATTTATGATGTTGTTCCTCTCCACTATCAGGATTAAACCCAGGAAAAGCACACTGCTGTACGTCTTATAATATGCTGGGAGTAAATAAGCCATTAGGTAAAATGTTTTGGTGTAATCGACCTAGATATGAAATAGCATTGCTACAGTAGTCTTTTATTCAGTGAATTACAGGAAATTTTACACTTTGTGTGATTTCCTGTCTAACCCTATGTTAACAGCGGAAATTGACGTATCCCAGAAGCAGCTTGTGGCAAAAATCGAACCCAATCCTATCTTTGGCAGTGCAGCAAGCCTCCTTTGGGGCGCTCCTTTAATGTTCCGCACCACGGCCGGTTTGGATCAACCCCATAGACTATAACAGATTCTATTTGATGCGTAGCGACTGCCACGACCATTCTGCACTGCTGATGCCTCCAGTGTGGATTAGAGGTAAATCATCCAAATTTGATGCCTAAGCCATTTCAAACGAGCGCCATTCCTGAGTTGATGTCTTCTTTATAGTTCTTTTTCCATCGCAGCTCTGGTGCGAAGCCCGCCCAGTGTCTCTCTACGAACATACTGTAGAGCGCCGTGTTACCTGGACCTAAAAGTGTTCAGGCATGTGGTAGACCTGCTGAGGCTACAATGGAACATTGCTAGGTCAACTTGCAGAGCACGATCTTTTGCCACTGCTACAGTTTTTTTTAGCTTTATAGGCTAGAAATTTTTTGCTTTTCAAGCATGTTTCATCTTCATGTCGTCATGATATCTTGGGTCGTACGTCTTAACAATTGCTGAATGTGGGTCTGAAGCTGAACAGTTTGGGAACCACTGCTCTAAGCCATGGCCATTGGGGTGGACTGCAGGGGGAGGACAGGAGATGGGGCATTCCTCAGCGCTGCACAAAAGTAAACTTTGCATTGCCTGATTATGGCCAATCCTGATAGGGCATTTACATTAGTATGACAGAAAATAATAGTGGCCCTGACTGTTTCAAACTGCTGGTACTTCCATGCAGATAATCAATCAGTAGCAAATGTGTTGCCAAAAGCTGATGAAAACAGACAGGATGGGACAAAGGGAACCGCATCAGAACATGAAGGGAAGTAGGAGGAAGTAGGAGTAATATCAAAACCATGACATAACTGTATTTTATGTGTTTTATCTTGGTTCTAAATTTACTAGTCTTGTACTGTAATTATTTTCCTTTGTTGTGCTTGTTTGAATGTTTTATTTTCTCTTACTGTACAGTGACCTTGAGTTTTTAGAAAGGCGCTTCAAATAAAATGCATTATGATGATGATGACGACTAACAGTAAAAGGAGCATGCAGACAACAAAAGTTTGACTGATGCAAAGAACATTTTTTCTCTCAAATATTTAAATTATTGAAACAACCTGAGCTCAACGAAATCACTTCTTTTAAAAACACAATTATGTGTTTGAGCTCACCTTCAGTTTGAGTTGGCCCATCCGCCATACAATACAGTCATCAAGTGCATAAACACCATGACCGCTCACAGAGAGGTGATTAATAACGCTAATGATTAACCAAGCTGACACCTTCCTCCCTAACTGACTGCAGCTAAATGCCAGCCAAGGTGGGCTGGCATGTTTATACAGTAACTGTGCAAATTGGCTTCACTGCCAGTCCATCTTATAGACATTGATTAACTGTGCAGTTGCAGCTTACTGGATGTACTTATTACCGTGCATGGTTTATATTTGAAACTTGTCAGAAATAATTGCTGGCATTTAAATAAATTGGAAACACAGAAAGCACCAACTTTAATGTTGAGTCTCTGCACGCATCAAGCAGAGACCAACTTCGGAGGACATCTCTATCCTCACCGTAGGATTTTCAGGAGATAGTCATGAAATCCAAATAAAGCTCGGCTTTAATCCAAACTAATCCTATTCATTCAGTCATTTTTAGTGCTTTACTATGCACAAAGAAACACCTTCATCTCTCTGCAGGCAGGAAAGACAAATCTGAGGACTGGATTTTAAACGATTTTTGCTTTAGTTACAGTCAGACTGTTATGAGAAAGAAAAACAATCACATCTCTTTGTTTACCCGTTGAAAATCTTTTCCCCATGTTGTTCCCAATGGCAACTAAACTCCTACCTGTTGTGCAGAAATGACTTTATTTTAGCACCAGTGTAAAGCCTCATAAGAATTTGTTTGCATTTGTTGATTAAAGTTGAAATGAGCGTGTGTTTATCAAAGTTTTCACATGCATGCGTGCAGATTTGTCCAGATGTTCATCAGGATTCAGCCCTTAGATGTATAATGGGACTGCTCATTAGCTGCCACCTGCTATGGTGCCTGTGAGGTGGATTTGGGAAGAAAGCAAGAATCCTCGGTTACATGGCCGTTCCTCAAGATCAGGTTTTAATTTACCGACAGTAAAGCTAATATCGCACCGAATTACACAGCAACTGACTCCTAATTGAGTCCCGAGCTGCTCATATGGTTGACTGTGCACATGGATCTGCTGTAGGTGTTCCGAGGTGCATGCACCCTGTGATTATGTTATCTCTAAAAGCATAGGTGTGTTTGGAGGTGAGTGTGTACAGGCAGAGGGGGAGAAACACATCCTTGTGCGTTTGCTTTTAATCTGGGGTCACAGAGTACAAGATAAAAGAAAACAAAGTGCATGAAAAACAGGATTCATGTGGGTAAACGGGGGGAAAGCAGAGAATTAAATACCTTTAGAAGCAGCTAAAGAGGAGAGTGCCAGAGGAGACCCAAGCATCAGGACAGGCAGGGTCAGACAGAGACGTAGGGAGGAAAACCACACAAATAAAGGAACAAACAACAGAAATCAACACAAAACAAACACACATAAGTTGAAGATGCAAGAAAAATCAATAAGGCTGCACAAAAAAACTCTAATCTCCTCCAAATACGTTTTCAACGGCGTATCACTTCTGGATATCTGGGAATAAATACTATTATACTTTGATTTAAAAAATAATCTGTTGCACTGATTTAATCACAACCTATAAAGGATAAATTGTTATTATTTGTAAAACAAATGCAGTTCTTGCTGGATTTTTTTGTTTAAATAAGAAAGAACAAAGTCACTCTGCCATAACAAATCAAACACACATGTTTGTTTGTCATATCCCAGGATAAGCATCAGGTATTACGCACCACTCCTTTCTGTAGAATGGATATAAAAATCTTGCACTTAATGCCCAATGGGAGCCTTTTTAAGAGATTAAAACAAACAATAAGACAATTTGTCAGATGTTTGTTTAAGCCAATTGTGGTGGTGACTCTAGACGGTGCTATATAAATACGAACCACTTACCATTTACATCGTGTTCAGACTCAGGAGTCATTTTGAAGTGTGCTCCTGTTTAAAACATTTGAACAATCTAACTTTTAGTTAACAGGTTCCTGAAAAGCCTCAGTTCTGAGAAACAGGGTATACAAGACTGGCAAGACTGATGAACTAACGGCTAGTCCAAGTACAGTAAAGTTCAAATTGTAAAAGTCTTAAAACTGCTCCAGTGTAAAAATAAATATTAAATCTATACATGTATTAATTAATTAATATAAATAGCAGATAGCATGCTAGCTAAAGTTTTGCTAGTAAACTATGCTAGTGAGATGCTTTACACCTTAATGTCATGCCTTGTTGTATCCCAGCAACACAAAAGCTGTTTTTACAGGACCACAGCGTTTTCAAAACGGAATTTGCCGCGGCACCCTGAGGAGGATTTTGGCATTTATAGTAGCAAAGCTGAAGCTAGAATAAACTGCCATCAGACACCTCTCCAACCAAGTAACGTGGGGAGTGGGGCTATAGGGAGGTCTTAGCTGGAGGTGCTCTGACTAGCTGTTAGCTTGTCAGTCCTGTAGAATGTAAACACCATTTTTTTAGAGAGTCCACTAAAGAAGCCATCTATAAAAAGTAAGGCAGTAATTATTGACAGAAACACACCTTCAAATTGTCTAAAAAATCCCTTTGAAGCTAAAAGCATCTAAATTAAAATTATGCTATTAAAAATATGAAAACTAACAATGTAACGTATTCTAAATGTTATTGTATGTGCAGCCTCAAAAGTAAAGCATGGGAAAAAAGATTTAAGATTTGGAAAATCTATACAGAAAAAAGGTAAAGACACAAAGACAGTCAACAAGAAGGAAGTCAGATATAAACATCCAATAAGCCGCTGCAGCAGAAACAAGCCTCACGCTTCCCCTCCTCACAGAGTATGTCATCCAAAGTTAATCACACCAGATTTATTTACTATTCACACAGCAGCAGTTATTTACTATTCATGCCGCAGTAGACGCCTCCTGGCACGGAGTTGGAGCGATAATACACAGTTGGACTCGTGTGATAATAAGCCTACCTTCACCATGCCAGTGTTCTCTGAATTACTGCTCATCATGTCATTAAAGGATGTGAAAAGGTTCCTCAAGGACTCCATGAAGTCGGCCTCTCCTTTGTTCTCATAGAGCCTGGGAGGACACGAAGGAGAGAGTTAGTCCGGCAGGCTGCTGTTTGTTTCATCCTCATGTAAACAGCCCCACCGGTGTTGGAAATGACCAGTATCAACTTTCCCTCTTAAATCATTAAAAACTGGGTTATCTATGCTAATACACTCGGATCAGAACCACAGACATCACTCTTGCTGCCAGCGGGATTAGGATTTAGAACAACATGGCAAGACCCTGAAGCTCCTGCCTGTTGTCACACACAAACAAAACTGTGAAAAATGAACAACCTAAACTAACAGCTAGAGAACTAGTGGAAAACAGCACAGGTCAGGTTAGAGTATGTTTGGTTTGCTTTCTAATCTATGTGAGGTGACGAATTTCTTTGTAATAACAAAAAGCAAAAGATCACAGAAAGAAATCCGATACTTTCATCTGTAAACCAGGGTTAAATTCACCCCAATATGTTTTTGTCCACTTATAGCCTCCCCAAGAATGCACAACGTGATTATCAGCTTGGAAGAAAGCCACAATTTTGCAGCAACCTAATAAAAGCCAGATCTTACTGGAGGAGTTAAAAGATTTGAAAACGGAAGCTGCAGGAGGCCGAAGAAACAGGCAAGCTGGTCCGACTTCTGTGTGAGAAATCCCCTGACTTCCTCCACTGAGGTGGGTTTTGTGATGCTATAATATATCTGGAGGCGGTGCAGGAATTACACGTTAGAGGCCAGCCACTGTTGAGGGCTTACAGAAATCACAGGATTAGAGGCATCCGTCTCAGAGATCCAACCACAACAATTACTTAAAGCTGCCGCTCACCCGCAGCACCGAGGAGCTCACTGAGCTCTGGACAGCCTCATGCCTCCGCAGGAAACCCTGATTAGGGTGATCCTCCTCAATTTTATAGAAATGTCCCACTAGTCCGTATTAAAAAGCCAAACCCCTGTTGATGATGCCATTTTGTCATTCCAGCAGCGACGGGCTTCAACAACTACATGTCTGTAAATTCTGGTGTCTGTGTGGGAAAAGAGCGATACCGCCGTGGTTTTACAAGTGAGGCAGAGGACAAAGTGTCCTCCAGACACTGGGCTGAAAACCAATCAAACTCCACGCACTCAATTAGCCCAGGATCACACATCAGCCCAAACCTCATCCATTTGACATCCCCAGTTAGAAAAACACCAACAGACATGGCCAAATTACATTCCCGTTTTGTCTGTCTTAGCGCCGTCATCCCAGTTCTGACATCAGAAGGCCAGGGCTGGAATTTGGTTTGACTTTGTGCTACGGTTTTTAAAAACCAATACAAGTCTCTGTCATACCATTCCTGTGGTTTAAATCCCTTCTAATGAGATGACAGAGACAGTGTGGAGTTTTCTCCAGTCGCATGTAGAGCAGAGCAGAGCATCACCCCCCTTGTTGCTGCGAGCTGTCACTCAGCTGTTTGTTGACTGAAAGAAGGGAATTCCCCTAAACCGCTCTGCTCTTAAATAAAGGCAAAGTTGGCTGTTTGGAAATGTTACTCATAGTGAAAAAGACATCCTTTTCTTTACATCTGTTCCAGTTGTATGCAACAAGCTACGGGACTTAGCATTTTTTACCTGCGATTGCTGCATGGTTGCTGTTTGGCTAATTAGTTCAAACATGAATATGTAGAAGCGTAATTGGACAGAATGAAATGTCCAGTGCGGGGGGTGGAGGAGAATAGAAAGGGGAGGTTTACGGGCCCTCGGACCTCCGATTGAGGACCACTGACGTAGCGTGAGCACATGCCTGTTTTTAGTACAGCCTACGGTTGCAACAACTGGTGTACTATTGAAAACAGATCACATGGGATTACTTTAGACTTTCCTAGCCTACCGGTGTTGGAAAACAGTTTATAATTTCCTTTTTTATCATCAGAAGATATCTGTAACGACTCTGACTGTCCATGGTGCTCATCTCTGCAACTGAAGTGACTAAACTAAAAAATTTTGGAGGCTGGAATAGCAATCCCACCGCAGGGCAGTCAGATGGTCAGTCTTATGGTCAGACCTGTTCTATTTCAAGAGTTTTAGCATGTGTGTGTGTGTGTGTGTGTGAGTGTGAGTGTGAGTGTGAGTGTGAGAGAGAGAGAGAGAGAGAGAGAGAGAGAGAGAGAGAAATTCAAATGAACAATCAAACTTCGTTTTATTAAAATATAAAATTAATACATCTGTAGTGTAATTATCACGCCATGTCTGATCTTGTTAAACAGCACAATAAAATGTGTTTTTTAGTTGGGTGAACATCTTCCTCAGTAGAATTACATGCACTGGGTTAGGGTTAGTCTTAATCATGTGTGAAAAAACTGTAAGGAGCGCAGCTTCAATTGGGATAAAAAACAAGTTACATCCAAGCTAATAGGGTGTCTATGGCAGCATGGGGACCACCCCCACAACCCCTTTATAAAGCTATTGCATAATCTTTTGAGAAAAGCAATAATCGTGCCACATTCCCACCACAGGCTGACCACGTATGACTGACCAAAGGCTCCCTGAAGACGCCTCCACTTTGCGGCAAATTGGCTTCATTGTTTTTTGAAAATGGAGAGGGCATCATACCAGCTAGAGGTGCCTGAAAAAAACTGATTCACATTTGAATTGCGATTCCTACTTATAAAGATTCAGAATCGAATCATAATCAAGAATCCATGCATTTACAAAGACACAGCAAGAACACACCTAAGATAATCAAGAATCGATCTTGTCGGAAAGCCTTTCTGTAAGCTGCCATGTTTCTGGGAGTACCTGAATGCATCTTTGCTGGAGCCAGTGCTGGCATTAGCTGCTCACTGTGTACTCGCTCTATGTGCTCCTGCGCTGCAGTTTGCTGAAATACAACAGCGTCTCACCTTTCCTATTATTCTGTCTTTCATGAGTCAAGAAGTGAGTTCCATTATGTTTCATAATGTTTATATGGTGTTGTCCTATTTAGTTTATGTGTTGTTTCATGTCGCTGTTATGCAAACAGTCATGTTTCCAAGCATCCCTGAACACATCATTGCTCCGGCGTTAACTGCCTGAGCTGCAGTCTGCTGAAATATAGCAGATACTTACCTTTATTATTGTCCTGTGTGCATTTTATGAGTCAAAAAGTAAGTAAGTTGGTGTGTTGTTTCATGCCGACAGCGCTGTGCATAACTGATGCTTGTTAAGACTAATTAGTGCCTTTTATTCTTGTGTTCAGTGATAAATGTTACTGGTTTATGTGAATACATGCAAATGCATCACAAAACCTGTATGCTAGTTTAAAATGTTTCGCATGACATTGTATTCTCTTACCCGCTTCTTCACATGCACGCACACACACACACACACACACACACTCTAGTCTACACTCTAGTGACCTGTTACTAAGAGAACTGATTGAGAATCGATTCAGAATCGAATCGTCGCCGTGAGATTTGGAATCAAATTGAATAGTGAGTTGTGAGATTCCCATCCCTAACACCAGCCCCATACCTCATCTGACATGCTGCAAAATGTTATTAGTAGAGGACGTTAACTAAACTCTTGCTGTATGTTGATGCATCTTTGGTGTTTTTAAGTACTAACTGTTACATTAGTAAGGTTGAGCATCGTTTGCTTTTGAACGATTCTGATTCCGATTCCAATTCCTCGTTTCGATTCCGGTTCCTATCGATTCCCGATTCAGTTTCTTTGAAGACATGACATGTTTTAAATGAGCCAGCTAACCACAGGTCCTACTTGATTAAATAATCTTAACGTCAACATGAATTTTAATTCTATGAACAATAACATCACCTTCATTTAGACAAAAACATGTTTTGGAGAAAAAAAAGAAAAGACTTGCAGCACAATCAGTGTGTTTGTTTCTGACCACAACCAAAGTCTGGAAGAAGCCTCTGGGATGAGAGGCTAAATGTCTCCAACATATCCAGAAACGTCCAGCTGTTTTCAGCTAAAACTCTCAGGATGATCATGTCCAGGATGACTGAGAACTACACCTCCATGCTGCAGCAGCATTCAGTCAGAACAGGAAGTGAAACCTAAATGTAGCTGCTGTCAGTAACAATCTAACAGATTTTAAACATTAAAACTCTCAACAGAAATAGTTCAGAAAGGAAATTAAAATGTTCACAACTTTGTGTGTGATTTATTATTATTATTATTATTATTATTATTATTATTATTATTTATTTATTGTGGCAGAAGCTGGTGTGGTCCACCACAGAAAAGCTTCTCTAGCATGACTTTAATTATTCTACAGGTTATTGTTCAGCCTTCTGACGCTCTGTGTGTTTTTATTTCTGCAGTGAGACAAACTCACCTCACACCATCCAGAGTTTGTTCTTTAAAGCTTGTATTAAATCCACCATGTTGACGTATTTTAACAAGTTTCCTCTACGCTGCAGGAGTTAAAGTTTACATTATGGAGTAAAAGTTTGGCAGATGCATTTGTTTATATCTGGCCGCTGCGCGCCGGGTGGGGGAGGGAGGACTCGGTGCACACAGACAGCTGGTGTGATGAGCTCTGAAAAGCATTGATCACAATTTGCAGATCATCTTTTATTTTACACGGAGTTCGGCTGCGGATTCCTTTTCCGTCGGCATACTAGAAATCGAAACGAGGAATTGAAATAAAAAACGTTGCGTGATTCCGGGAAAAATGAACAGTTAGAACCGGTTCCAATTGATGCTCGATTCTCGATGCCCAACCTTATACATTAGTGTTAATGCAGCAGCACATACTGGTTGAAGAGGACTCTGGAGCGCACGATGAACTTGAAGATGTATTCCAGAGCCTTCATGGCCTTCAGCAGCTGTTCCGTCAGCTTCTCTGCATTGTCCACGTAGTTCTTTAAAACTTTAGTCAGCTTCCTGAAAACACAACACCACACCTCCTGTGACAAAACAGATCATTCCTTTAAATGAAATGTCCTTGATCACAGTGAAGTGAACTCACGTGTAAGCCAGCGTTGCGCTGAAATGTTTACGGATGTAGGTTTCAAGAACAGGGTTAAAGTGCTGGAACTTTCGATCGGCGATGAGTCCAATTATGAACACCTGTCAGGAGAACAAAGATGTGCTCATTAGATTGTAAACCACAGGCCTCCTAACGAACGGCACCAAACTCTACCTGTCTTACTCAATATGTTGAAATAGATTGGGAAATTACACCAGATTGCATTTGAGCAGAAAGCAATTTTCTCTCAATTCTCTGGTCTGCAGATGATCTCAAACCCCTGAAAACACAATTTATTCGTCCTTATTTGGGGAGAGAAGACGGCCCTTTTGAGACGTAGACCCCTGATGTTAGCCGAAGGCATGCTAGATGGGACTCGGCATGATACCTTCTTGTGTATTTCACAGCAACATTTACAAGCAACACATTACCAAAGAGTCTGTGGCATCATCTTTTTGCTTTGTATTACAGGAAACTTCAACCCTAATGTTGCATCAAATGTTTATCTTCAGATTAGCTCAGGTGGTAAGATTACAGAGCAAAACTCTTCCACTAAACCAGGTGAAACTCAATTTATTTCTCTCAAACTTTTGATTTACATCTCCTTTTATCGCTTCCAGTTTATTCCAACATCAAAATGCAGCACAAGTGGTGCAGGGGTGTCCATCAAAAAGTGTTTTAGCACATTAAATATTTCACAACATTAATCATTTGTCTCTGAGCTGCATTTGTATTCAAGCATTTATTTCTGCTGACAGGATTCTTTGCTGTGGTTTACGTTCGGCTCTTCTTGTCTGCAGTCTGTGCTTACCAAGGCATCAAACACCAACGTATCAAAAGTGTCACTGTCAGAGTTTTCCATCATGATGTTGAAGAGAGCATCCAAAGTGTCCTGCAGAAACTGAGAAGGCAGATGCACAGCGTGTTATGGCAGCTAAAAAATACATAGAACTTACAAAGTTACATAGTTGTAACACTTTTTGGTTTGAATTTGCAAGATGTTCCTTTGAAACCAAAATATTATTCATTCATTGATTCATTAATATCTTTAAAGGCGTGGTTGACTGAAAAAACATGTTTTAATTATTATTTCTGATTATAATCGGTCACTGAGTTTGTCGTGCATGCTGAACATGAAAACAGTCTCCTACACATCCTGCATGAGTTTCTGATAGAAAACAGATGGTGAAACTCTAGGATTAGAAAATCCTCACATATCTATGTCACACTGCAAATTTGCATTCATGGCTTCACCCATCGTGGCTCGCATCCACCCACAGGGAAGCTTTTTAAAAAACAAATTGCAGCGAGGACAGAGAGCGGAGGGGGTCTTGGTGATAGTGACTTTGAAACATGGCTGAACTCATTCTGTTAGCCAATCAGGAAGCAGGTGTGTGTGTATCAGTAATAATGAGCAATCCTGCTGCTTTCAGTCCACTTCTGCAACAGCAAATTTCTGCATCTAAAAGCCGGAGTATCATAGCTTCTTTTATTACACCTACAACATTCACAGCGCTTACATGAGCACTGACCGACATCTAAGTCGATCCAGGTGGATCTTTTTGTAATAAGCTGTGTTATCCTAGTTTACATGCCCATTAGAAAACCAGCCTCGCATGTAAAGTTTGTTCCACTCCAGTACAGTAGGTGGCGACATGCCCCTTTTCATATCATATTCCAGTTAGCTTATAGCAACACAAGCAGTAAACAGAGGCTGGAAGGAGTGAAGCAGACAGAATTGAAACAGGACATGCACAATGACTGAAGGAATGCACAACAACAACACTGAAGCACAGCTTATTTTGTACGAACTGTCCTGTTTTATGGTGTTGCGCGTGTTGCTTAGTGACGGTGGTCTTGTCAGAACACAGCTTCTGCAGTCTTGTCACTTCCGGAATGCGAGCGTCTAAACTGTGTTAGCTTGGTCTAGAGTGTATTTGAATTGCTATCTGGCTGCTTCAGCTCAATTAGAAAGAGTTCGCTTTCAGCCAGACTAACGCGTTTACATGCATTTTTTAGGACAATCCTTCGGTTTTCTGGTGGACATGTAAACACACCGACTGAATTACACTAGAGGACACTGTAAATGTATTGAATAAACAAGTAAACCACACCTTTAATTATCTATACTCAGTAAAAAACAATATTATAATTCTGCACGCATCATTATTCCGAAACATTTTTAATTAAATGAGTTAATTAAATAAAAACTTTAACAAAAGCACTTGTCTGTTTAGTCACCATGAAGTGAATTCACAAGGCAAAGTATCGTGTAATATTTTACTACAGAAAAGCCAAGTTATTCTGACTTGTGGACAAGGACATCTGGTAGCAGCAGAAAAGCAAATCCTCTAGTGTTTAAAAGCACCAAATGGATGCTAGAACTGAAGCATGAAAAATTCAAGAGACATCCTTAGAAATAGTCATTTCTATCATGAAAACTTTTGTTTTCTCTTAAAAAGTGAAACTAATACACATTTTGTGTTTCCATCATCTAAAGTCGCAACTGTTAAACACTAAGAGCATTTTTCAAAAACTTCTTGAGTTAAAGCAATTTTAAGTCTTGAAAATTTTGATTTTATTTTACCAATCAGATTTTGTGATTCCTGGAACTTACTGGGAACGAGTTAAAGATATCTCAAACAGGAGCACAAATTTGCCTCTATACTCGTCCCAATGCTGGGGTGTCAAACTCATTCCATGGGAGGCTGAAAAAAAAACTCAATGACCAGACAACAATTCTTGTCATTTTACACTTAATTTAACATCGTGGTATTATAAAAGGAAAATTAGAATAAAACCACCTCTCATGCAGGAGAGCAGCTGCTGCTGGAGGATCAGCGGCTCTACGTATAGGTCCTCCTAGATATTGGAGCTTCTCAGCTCATAGCAGCCAGAGTGAGGGATGGGTGGCATGACCACCTCCAGCTTGTTTTCTTAAGCAGTTTTTACAAAACAATGCCGTCAATTTGCCGCAACGCCGTGGCAGCATCAAGTGGTCGGACCGTGGCGGTAAAGTGGCGCAATCATGTTCTTTTTATAAAAGATTAGGCAATAGCAGCATAAAGGGGGTATGGGGGCGGTCTCTAAGCTGCTGCGGATTTCCGTTTATTTGGACATAACTTGCTTTTTATTGTGATTGAAGCCGTGATCGTTAAGTTTTTTTAACAAGTCGCTCCTAAAGGTGTCTGTCCCCATCAGTCTCCGTGCATTCTCTGGTGATTTGCGCTTCAGCTCTAACCGTGAGACGCTCATGGAGTGCTGCAGCGCTCCAGTTAGCCGTCTCAGCTGATTTTGTTAAAAAGCAAAACTTATTGCCTGTGTTTACTTTCATTTTCTATATATTTGCCAGCTAGAGCTCGGCATTAAGTCCCCACGTTAGGGATAGATACCTTTGGCATTTGAATCGATAAAGTACCAATTCCCAGTACCTACAAATGGATACCGGTACTTATCGGTATCAATTTTCAATACTTTTTAGTGTTTAATATTTAAATTGCTATTTCATTTAAATATATATTATTTTCCCAATAAATAACAAATAACCATATGTGATAAATATGATGATAAATAACATACAACTGTTCATATTTTAATCGTAGTGTTGTACAAAATTCTTCAATGTGAAAAACTTTAACAACTGTTTACGCAAAAACAAACCCTGCTCCATGTACTCCTATCCCTCTTCTATGCCCCCTGGAATAACTATGATGAAGAGTCCATGTATTATGAACTACAAATGAAACGAAAGCAAACTTTGATACCGTACAACAGTTTGTATTTTAATCTTGTGGTGTTTCACAAACTAAACCCAGCTCCATGTATTTGTTTTTCTCTCCTTTCTCCTCTGGACAAACTGTGTGAAGGTGGGTCCTTGTAGTTTTAGAAACTGCAAATTAAACCAAAACAAATATTTTTGTTGTGAACTAAATTTATCGTGTATCTTTAGTCCTTTTGTCATTCTTTTTCAAACTGTTAGCTATCGCTCCATACTGTGGTCAATCCATCATGTCAGAACAGATGAGGGCCATCGGGTAAATAAAAAAAATGCATCGTGCAGTTTTAATGTGTTAACCCAGACACATTATTAGGAAACTATACTTCTCTGTATGCATCTTTTAGCAACCATTCATGCATTGTTTCTAGACTCAGTCTTCATAACAGTATAGAAATCTTTTTATAAACACCAAGTGAAAAATGCCATCTCACTGCCTGCTAAAAGCCTGGAGACTGAGTGCTAATGTAGTGGTAATATTAATGACACCTACATGGCGTGATGAAATGAGTCAGCAAAGGCTGATACATCTATAAAACCAGTTTGATCAGGCCAGATAGATGGAGTCCTAACTACGCTGCTCTGCAGGCACTCCACCGGCACCATGAAAAAAATCCTCTCCAAGATGATTTCTTCATCTGCCCCACACTGAGGCCTTAAGTGGTCCGACTATGCAACTAACAGCGAGTCACCCCTTTCTCTTCGGTGAGCAGTGTGTGGTGCTGCATGTTCTCTGCTCTCCAGACATCAAAACAAAGCCATAAAAAAGCAGCCCGGTGCCTTTGACAGGAAGAGAAATCACTGGTAAATTTGCTGCCAGGAAACTGTCACTTCCAGGGTTACAAGGATTGTTTTGTGACTGCACCGTCTCTGCCACCAGCTGTCCAGTTACTTTAATCGTGCATGCTAATCTGCATTAAAGCAAATTTTGGGAAAAAATAAATCAAGGGCGCAAGAATTTGCAAGAAAAGAAGAATAAATTTTTAAGAAGATTGAAGACTGACCTTCACCACTTCTCCACCATCCACCTTCATCAGCTGACAGAGGTTCTGCTGTAGCAAGCTGGTGTTGGTGCGCCACTTCAGCAGGCCAAGCAGGTCAACTGGAGGCAGACAAACATCATCACCCACGATCCTCACACATTTTCCAATGTTTTCAAACATTACATTACTGATTTTACTTTAAGTAGAGAGCAGAGCACACCTTGGCTCATAGAAGCTAACCGTTAGCATTAGCAACTCCACAAATGGCAGAACTCCTTCAGGCTTGTGTTATTTAAGGAGATAAAACATCAGCTTTGATGAGCGAACAGATGCAGCAGAAGGGTTAAATTGCTGTTAATAAAACAGAGGCAAGATACTTGCAGAGCCAGAGCATTTTTACCCACATAGAACTCAAAAGGCATTCATTTACACCACAATTTTAAAGAGTTTCCAGTCTCATAAATGTTGATTTAAATGGGTAGAGAGTCCTTCTCTTAAAAGAAAAAGTTATTGTTGTAAGAACCTAACAACCACTTTCAAATAAAGCAGGGATGTCTAAACTTTTCTAGATGAGGGCCAAAATCATGAAATTAAAACTCCTCACTGGCCACCATACATACATATATATATATATATATAAATACATATATATACATACACAGACACACACACATATATATATATATATATATATATATATATATATATATATATATATATACATATCTATACATATACATATATATATATATATATATAATTGTTTTTATGTGATCATTTGTTCCGCTCAACAAGGCCTAACTTTGACATATTACTGAAAATTTAAACATAAAATATTAAATTATATGAATTCATATCAAAGGGCTCCAGAAGAGACAATTCCACAATTCTAAAAACGCTAGTGAGGGCCACACAAAATCACTCCGAGGGAGTAAATAAGTAATCAGACTTTGAAAAAGCATTTATGTTTCTCCTGTTCACTCTATGGGTGTTTCTCAATGCCAAGGAACCTTGCCTTGATGTCTTGGCCCCGCCCCGGTTGCCTAGGAGATACATCATTGGGAGCCGGCAAGACGTGTTCCAGTCGTTTCCAATGTTCATGTTCTACCGAGGAATTTGTTCTCTGTTTGTTAGCCGTTCAGCTAGCTGAGCAAGGATACACGGGAGGTGTCTTGTAGGCGAGCCTTGGTCAAAAATTACCCACAATACACCGTGGTATTTTCAAAAAGACGGCGGATGAGAAGCCGGCGGCTACTTCGGGGACAATTTTCAAGTTTAAAAGTAAGTCAGCTAATTAAAAATGTTTTTTTTTAGATCCAAAGAAGTTATCTATTGTTGGTTTTGTTGGTAAGTTGCTTAGTAGTTGCAGCTTCGGTGGCTAGCGGGTAGGAACTCGCTTATATATTTAATTTAATAAACATATACACAATTTCAAAAGTAAAAGGATCGTTATATATTTATACTGAAACTAATACATATAAAATATAATGTTATCGCCCGTGACACGTGACGTTACGTGACCGCCGTGGAAGCCGCGGTCATATGATGCAAGTCTGTTCCATTTAACCATTTTCTTTGACCAAGGAAGGACAGTGTCCTTGTAAACAAGGTGTCTGGCCTCGCAAGGCAAGGCGCCTTGACATTGAGAAACACCCTATAGTTTTTGTGAATACAGCAATTAAAGTGTTTTTAAGAATTCTATCATAATTCTTTTAAATACCGTTCTAAATAACTGAAATTGTGTTCTTCAAATTTGAGGTAAGCATGTTAGATGCACATCATTTTATAAAGAAAAAGAATAAAGGAGCATTCAATGCATCACAGGCTAAAATCTTGAGTTATCACATGGACCAATCTGGTGTGCCACCCCCTAAACTGTCTCTGGCCATCCCTTTGAAAATTATCTAGGGGCGCCACTGCTCCTGCCACCAATAAGAACGCCTGATAACCAGACGGCACAAACAATAACAACAAAGGGAGGAGTGTTTATTATATCCGTGCTACAAATAATAAACAAGGCTCAACATATGAATTTCATTTCACTGAAATACAGTGACATGTTAATGGATGTCTCACTTCAAAACAAATTTGAGGAGAATGACTCCTCTTGTGAGAGATTATTCCAGCTCTACTCACACCTACTTTTACTAGATTATCAAATTAGAGGTTTTAAAAAAAATTTTGTGTCAATTTGTCAATGTTGTAACAGATGCAAAGAAGCAAAAGACAAAATCCTTTAGTGAATTATGATTTGTAAATTCCATGCCAAGTCAAATAACCAGCAGCAATTGAACATAAAGGACAGATAATGCCACCAGCGCTGAATATTTAAAAAAAGCCTTCAAGTGCGAGAGTACTGACAGCTGAAGGGTCACTGTAGAGGTCACTGTGGTTTCCGCATGCTCCCAAACATAGACGGCCCAAATGTCAGGGTTGAGTCTGTGTCTGATTCTCATTTACAGTCTATTTAAGCAGTATCATTGGAAAAGTTCCATCTCTCTGTCCACCCTCTGCCATTGGGAGAGTCAGTAAAGCGTGGTGATGTGTTGATGGATGTCTATCATCTGTAAACCTGACAACCTATAAAGGTTCTGTCACAATACCCCATCTGAACCACCAGATATCATCCTCGTAAAAAAGAAGATGTAAATTTCTAAACTGATAGTATGGTCGATTCACAGGTGGACTCGATGAGGATAAATCATCAGGCAGTTTGGTCCCTACAGAAGGCAGCAGCGCTGTTGGAGGCCAAACTTTCTCCAGAACGTAGGACGATAAGGTTAATGTAGCAGGAATCTGTTCAGCTCCAGAGAAACAAAATAATAAATAAAACAAACAGAGCATCTTTTAAAAATACCATCTGCTAGAATAGATGTTTCTGGGGGAAGGCTCATTTCAAAGATTCAACAAAACTGGCAGATGGAGCGTGGAGAGATAATTAATCTGAACAAAACAGGTTTTCTGTCACTGCACAATTGAAATGCATGAAACCTTCACATTACCACATAAATATTTGTTTACAAATCATCCTGCCTCATGAAATATTTTTACCTTTTTCTGCCCTTTTTTTTTTTTTGCTTTTCTTTATAACAGTTATGTAAATGCAGATTTATATGAAATGTGGGAAATAAGCAATAAATACAGATTTGTGGTGAGGATTTCCTGTTTTATCAAAGTGGAAACGATCCATTACTGCCCTTCTCCTGCAGTCTAAATTTAGTAAAACATGCTGCCAATATTAAGGGAAGACCCAGCAGCCACTTCATCCACGCTTCCAGCACTGAGAGACCACCTGCATAAAACCAGCTTCATTAAAACGGCGTTGTGGGGATCTGTGATGAGGTGTCGTGTGTAAAGCAAGTAGTCTGTAGATAGGAGTGTTCAAGTGCTCTCTTTTTTCTTTTCATTACAAGAGTACATGTTCAGGATAAACCTCACGGGACCAACCACTTATACAGAGTTGAATATGTGGTGAGAGGGAATTAGAATTTTAAATATACTTGAAACCCAAAGGATTTGGCTCCTCAGCTGTGGCTACACTGTAGCTCATCCTCACCAGGATGTGTGTGTGTGTGTGTGTGTGTGTGTGTGTGTGTGTGTGCGTGCGTGCGTGCGTGCGTGCGTGCGTGCGTGCGTGCGTGTGTGTGTGTGAATGGGTGAATGGGTGAATGTTGTAAAGCGCTTTGGGGGGTTCCAGAACTCTAGAAAGCACTATATCAAATACAGGTCACTGGTCATTTTAGAAATGCACAGATTCTGGTCATGAGGGCAGATACCAATTTCAAATTTTTTGTACGTCTGACCTGCCGATTCTTCCAAATTTAGCCAATTTGATGCGTTACTTCTAAAAACTAAATCTGACTAGCCTGGCAAGCCATTCTATAAACAGCAGGTATAGAAAAGAATCCCCCATTTGCTTTCATTACATCCTTAAAGCTGCTTTCTGGAGGTTTCACCTTTCAGAAACTATGTATGATTTGTCAGAAATCTGTAAAAGTGATTATATCATCGTGTACTGTGAAAAAATGTAAGCAATACGTCTTTTTTTTCTTGCTACGCACGCCCCCTGCCCTGCAGAGCTCTGTGCAATAGGAACCTGAGTGCGGACCAGAACTAACCAATAGCGTTAGACTACCGCTTACTTGCTTCAAATTTAAGGAATAGCTCGGCTGATGCAGAGTTGATGAACTTTTCACGGACAAGTAAGTCTCTAAAATATAAATATATGAGAACACAACATGACATGAGAATAACACTCATAAAACATTGTGTTTTAGTTCTGTTGGTGCGATCGGATAAGAGAAATACTCCAGAAAGAAGCTTTAAAGTGAGGGTCAAGCCCTGGGTGGAGACATAGTTCATCCACACTTCCTGGGTGTTTCTCAATGCCAAGGAACCTTGCCTTGATGTCTTGGCCCCACCCCGGTTGCTTAGGAGATACTGTACGTCATCAGGAGCCGCCAAGATGTGTTCCAATGTTCATGTTCTACCGAGGCATGTGTTCTCTGTTTGTTAGCCATTTAGCTAGCTGAGCAAGGATACACGGGAGGTGGAAGCCGCGGTCACGTGATGCAAGTCTGTTCCAGTTAACCATTTTCTTTGACCAAGGAAGGACAGTGTCCTCGTAAGCAAGGCGCCTGGCCTCGCAAGACATCGTCTCGCAAGGCCGGGCGCCTTGACATTGAGAAACACCCCCTGTTATGAAAACGATTTTGAAAGACGCGTCGCCTGGCGGAGCGAGAGAGCGGCACTGAGGCAGTGATAGACATTTTATCTCCCGCTCAGTTTTCCCCTCCCAGAAATTACCCTGAAGTTCAAACAATGGAAACATGCAAAATCCTCCACAAGCACATGTAAAAGACAGAGAATGATGTTTTTGCTTGTGTTTACATGTCTATCCATGAGTAATCAATGCTATGTTAGCAAAAAATCTCATGAAACACTAGATAGATTGCATTCATCCACTGAAGCTACTTATTCGTCAGTAGGGTGGCAGGGAGCTGGTGTGTAACTCCAGCAGTCATTGGGTGAGTCAGTCAACTTTACAGATACCGAATTCAAATATCATGTGATAGCAGCTGAGCGTCAGAGAATCCATACACACAAATGTAAAAAAATGGCTCATAATTAATATTCGAATTTTTTCTTTGAATAATGCAGTTAGGGGTTCATCGTTTGTTTCCTACTTCAGACTATTTAATCATTTCTCCTTTTCTGAAAGCCATTCAAGCTGCAGCTGGGTACGAGTGAGGACTGAATGTGTGGCAACAATTGAAAAATACCAGTGATCTGAGGCTTGTAGCTGGCCGCAACATATACAGTAGAAGAAAACAGAAAAAAGAACTATGAACTAGTTCATTTTTTGGAAATTTGAAATTCTGAATTATGAACTATATGGAACTTTGAACTTGTTCACATATAAAACTAACTTCATCAACACTGGTGGTCAATGTGAATTCTTAATGAGTGCCAGGCCTTCAATCAGTTAAAAAAATCAACTCAGATGCTTCAAGTGTCAAAAAGAGCGAAGAGTATAAATCTACATAAATTAAGTGGAAATTTTGTCTAAAATTGTAGGATTCAATAAGGCAGACATAAAACTGCTCTAAAGAAAGGAGCTCAGAGAGTCTTTAGGAAGAGAAGACTGTGGGCTTGAGCTTTCTGATCAATATGCTTTGACAAGGATATGTCATCCTGACCCACCTAGTGGAGCCCAACAAATTAACACCATAATGAGTCTGGTAAATGTAAGAAGCCATGCAGGACTGAATCTGAATGTACAGTCCTTCTGGGCAAGACTGCATAAAAATAATCCTAATTTTCAAAATGGAAAAACAAGGGTAGGTTTCAGATATAAAACATCACATTTTCAAGTAGAAATTAAAACATTTCCTTATGATTGTTTTTGATGCAGCTAATTCAAAACACATGGAAAATCTGCTGTTTCAAACTTTAAAGATGTGGTTCACTGAAAATCCTTTTATTTTTCCATCTCCTACACCTATCTCCTGCATTAGCTTTGGATAAAAACACTGTAAAACTCTCAGATTTGAAATCCCTGACAGATCTACGTCACACTGTCTCTTAACATTCATGGACTCACCCATCTTGACTCACAACGGGGAAGGCTGTTGTTGGTTTAGCATTCAGAATCAGCAGCGGACATCTTGGCTAGTTTAAGCTAACCATTAGCATTAGCTACTTCACCACACGGCAGAAGCTCCTCCAGACTTGTGTTATTTGTGAAGATAAAACATCAACGTTGCAAGTATGTAGTGGAGTCGTGTTGCTGTTATCAATCTGATTCAATCAACTACTCCTTTAACAGTTTGTAACTAGCTATAAATTACAGCACTGCAGTAAATCCAGAAACTTCAATTTTACTTTATTGCAGATTTTAAGGCATGAACTCTAAAGCTAATAACTTGATTGACAGTGATTGACACTACTGGTTGTTCACTCTGGCACATAGGATTGTCGTCAATCTCAATGGGACACAAGGAGAAGCTGGTAGCACTCAGCTTGACTTTATTATAGACAGTGTCCTAGTGAAAGTCATCAGAGGGGAATTACGACCACAAAATATTTTAACTACACATACTCTTGTGGAAATGGAGCCAACTGGAATATTACAGCAAAAGACCTTCGATAAAGGTGCCTGAACAAAGAAAAACAAGTTCAGATGAGAAACACTTCTAGCTAGGGTCCTCTTGCATGCTACATTTTAAAATGTAATTAAAAGCAGACATTTAAGTGTTTTAAATACTAATTTAACGTGTCCCGTATGGTTGTCATGGGAAACCTCTCCCTGTGACAGCTCCTTCACTGACATTAACACCCTCAGAGCGGAGTGGGAGGGCGCTCGGTCAGCTGGGTTTAAATGACAGCTTCTACGACAGACTACGCTTAACAAGTCTCCACGGAAATATTACTGCAACAACGTGATGTTAGGAGGCACTTTCACTGCTAAATTTTCCCCTCGTGTCAGAAATGTGACCAAATCACGATGTATGGTCTGCAGTGGCCTCATTATCGGAAACTTCTAGAACCTCGGTTCTGCGTGTTATCGCTGCAATGTGCAAGAACGTTAACAATGAGAAATTTGTTTTTGTCTTCCACACGTGTTCATTAGGGAGCAGATGTGTGCAGCAAGGTTATGACAAGTCCATGCATTAGTGAGGATCCCAGCAGAGAGGATGGGAAAAAAGGGGAATCAGGTGTGTTGCAACTACAGGTGTTGAGTCTGTCGCGGTGAAGGTGTAACAAAGTGTTTTTATATTATCTACTCAATACATTCTCACTTATCTTGTGTTTTATTTTTTTAAATAATGAATGAAAAGGGGCACTGCTCTGGAAAAGTAAAATAATGAAGTTTAATTAGCCTTCAGTGAATCTTCTTCATTCCCAAATACAAAAGAGCATTTTGGCTCTAAATTAAAATCATCCCTGAGCTTTTTAAACAGAAAAACAAAGACGACTGACATCGAGTAAAGAAATGTGTGATTTTGTTCAAATAACTAAAAAGAATTAGACCACTTAAATCCATACTATGCAACTTTTTCATATTTTCTAAAATGACCCTTTACAGGGTTAATGAAAAGCCACTCATACCACTACCACTCTCTGTGGCCCGAATAACGTACTTGCAATTTCAGAGTGGTGGGCCGCCACTTGTTGGACTTAGAAAAAATTGAGTTGACCTGCCTGGATCTGCAGTCTGCTTCCAGCACATTTCCTGCATGTTTTAGATCATGAACACAGCTGATTTGTTTGATTTAGTGATGAATTGCCCTGGCAGACACTAATGAAGGCTGAGGAGACATTTCAGCTGTCAGATTAAGGTGTTAAAAAGCCATACTCACAGCAAGGAGATAAGTTTTGCTTTTGGTTCTTCTAAATGGACACTAGGGGGTGCTAAAAGCCAGCCAAAACTGAAAAATGCGCCTTTAAAATGAAAATGTTTGTCACACAGAGGCAAGCATGAAAACACACGAGACACAGTGGCTCGTCCACGAGGGTTTTCACTGATGTCTGCAGGCTGGTGGGAACACAAGTCACCACTATCCTTAATAGGCCAACAGGAAGAGATGGGGATTTCCTTCGCTTAAGTATGTGTAGATTTTCTCAGAACCACAAAATCACCGACGATATAAAAAATACTGCCAGACATAAACAGAAAAAAAGCTGTAGAACTCTACAGACAAGGACTGAATGTCAAGAGGAGGAAGTAGGGAACTCAAATAGGTGAGAGTAAAAGAAAGGATGAAGAAAAATCCTCTCTAGGACTCCAAGAATGAATGAGTGAAAGTATGCGTGAACTTAACAGAATCCCTGAACTTCTGCTCTAAGTGATGTGTGGGTGTGTGTCAGAGTGGATTCATGTGGATGAAACAGTGAAACGTGTATTTGTCAGAGCTCTTTTAAGAAGCAAGTGTTGTGTGGGCTGCACAAACAATAAATAAAGTACTTATTGGAATGTGTGAGTACTTAAGGTAAAACGTCAATCAAGACCAAATGTATCAAGATGCAGAAATAATTTCACACAAGTATGCACAAATATTTAAACAGAAATGTGGAAATATGTATTAAAGTCATGTACAAGCTGACTGGATCAAGATGAGGGAGGTTTGTATATCCACTACTTTTAGATTTCGATCTGCAGAAAAGGGCTTTCTACAACTCCTTTTTGAGCCAGATTCTCTCTGGGAATCCTTGTGAACATTTGTGAGGACGTTTCTTTGTATGAGTGTTGCTGGGATTTTTAGACAGATTAAAAAAAGTGAAACAAATCCCTTAAAATTGTCACAGGCTTGGTAAACCACCTCAAACCCTTCCTGTTTTGTTATTTATTATTTTGTTTGAGTGAGCCTGAAAAAGTGAGAAACGGGAGACAAACTTTAAATAAAATGAGGGTAAATCGTAACAAAGACATAATCAAGACATTAAGTGAATCAACTGGGACAAATACTTTCACCTCATTAACAGCTGCCCCGACTTATATCCAGTTCTTTGATACTCCTCTTATGGGACTCGTAACAGAGAAGTAACAAGTGTTTATACTGAACAGTCACATATGGACGTCAAACGCAGGTGCTGTCAACCACACATTGGTAACTTATGATGCACGCTCTCATCTTAAGGTCGGCATATGGCTTTAGGAGATGACACTCAGTGCTTTTACTTGTGCAGGTATGTCAACCTAAAGCAATAACCAAGGTAAAACTGGGACTCTTTAACCTACCATAAATCCTCTAATACAGGCCCGGGCCTGTATTTGACTCAAGCTCATCAAGCCCCAGGCCTTTATTGGAAGGAGGACCTGAATTAGAGGCTGGCCTCAATTTCTATTTGAGCAAAATGAACTAATGGTTCGATGGAGTTTTTGACAATTAAAATTGCGCCCACATTTTCAAAGTTAAACACATTTCTTTTAACAACGGTAGTTCCTGCTTCAGCCCTCTCCCCCCTCACCCGCGCAGCGGCCGCAAACTCACTGATGCGCCTGCAGCCTCTCGGAGTTCCTGCTGCTCTAAACATTAAAATAATTATTTCATTTTCTGTTCCTCACTTCTGATTACCTTCAGTGGTGTCTGTTTGTTGCAACCACCAGGTACAAAAACTAATTTGTTTTTATTTGACTATTTTTCTGTCCTGCCTGTTTAGTATCTTCCTGCATCTCCTCTCAATCCTAAAGAAAAACTGCTACCTGGGTTCATATATATTCACCTTATGAGTTACCTTTGAACTGCAGTTCTAAAAGATCTACTGACCGCAAAAACAGTGGAGTGCTCGCTGCTTGGCGGCCGCATCAGTGATCAGTGCGTCACCGGAGGACAAGGTGATGCGCCCCGCTCCACAGCAGCGAAACACATCAGGCGCAAATAAAAGACAGAAAACATTAAAGGAAATGAGCCGACATGAACGATCGCGTGTTAAATTAGTTTTTGAGGTGGCGACACCTAATTTGATAATGTTACTGTGGCCGTGCTCAGGACGCAGATGTCTGGAGCGCGTCAACAATCAGAGCTTTGCATGCGCAAGCTGGCTAGGATGGGGTGAGGGGAAGGTTAAATTGCAAGAGGGAAAAGGTCACAATTTGGTTAAATGTCCATTTTACGGCGGGTGTAAGTGCCGACGCTCTGGCACAGCGTGTTGCACCCGCCCACCCCCCAAGCCCCCCCAAACACCACCCACCCCCCCAACGCGCACGAGCTTGTCACCTGCTGACAGCAGGCTGCTGTCTTTTCTGTGGACTTCATCTTGCCGGTCATTATCACGTGACAGCGACTAGTCGATGACAGGCATAAAAAGTCACTATAGTGAAGTAGACTAGTTCATACAACCCCTGCTACTGCTCCCCAGTGTTCTGCAGCATAATCAGCACGTTCTCTTTGAACTTGATATCAAATTTTCGCCTCCTCTTCGTCTCCGCACCTGCCAAATCGCGGTCTGTCACTGGCAAATCAAAAGTGAGACGGATGACACAACCGCCCCCCCTGTGGTACTTGCTTGTTACCACATTCCACCCGGCCACAATAAAATACCGGCCATTATTCACCTTCGCCGACTCAGACGCCAGCCAAAATATGATACCCGGCCGTTAATTGAATACAGGCCAATATTAGAGGATTTACGGTAGTTTATACGTACGCTAGGAAACTAAATTATTGAATGAAGACTGTTCCACTCCGGTACAGTAGGGGCGACATACACCCTTTCATGTCGGCATTCTACTGGTTAGCTCATAGCAACAAAAATGAGAGACAGGAGTAAAGCAGGCGGAATGAAATCAGAATATGCACAATGGCCGAAGGAATGGACAAGAACACTGCAGCACAGTTTATTTGGTACATGTTGTACTGTTTGATGGTGTGACATGTTATTTTGTGGCGATGAAATTATCAGAAGACCACCTCTGAGATCTTGTCACTTCCGGAATGGGAGTGGCCAGCCGGTCACAGCTCGGCTAAGCCGTTTACATGGAGAGCAATTTGGTTTCTAACTGCATTATCTTGGAGCTCAATTTAAACCAGCTCAACTTCAGCCAGACCACTGCGCTTTATATGTATTTTTAAAGTCTGACTTCAGTCAAACTAAAGCAATAGCTTGATTTTCTGACACTGCATGTAAACACACTGATTCAGGGGACTCAAGACCAGCCTGTTAATTTCAAATCAGCAGCATGGAAAAGGTCCTGGTGCTTCATGGAAGAGAAAGGTCATCTATCCAGTAACTAACATGTGCCACGAAGGACAGCAGCAGCATCTTATCAGCACCACCTGTGTATTTTGCATTTGTTTCTTTTTTATATACCATACCCAAGTTGGTCTTTGTGGCCAAATTCCGACTTATAACCATGATGTTACTTAATGGTATGTACAAACTCTGTACAACTCAGAGCGGAAATTTGCAAACTGGTTGAAAATAGTTGCAGCGCAGAGAGATAACAACTGTAGAAATCATCTAACAGGTGCAGGATTTAAGTTTCAGACTAAAAACACGAGTCAAGAATCAAAACTGCTGATTAAACTGTTGAAGCCATTACCGTTCTGTGTGAGCTTGGTAGAACAGACCAGGGTGGAGATCTGGAAGGAGTCCTTGCTGATGGTGCAGGTGCTCAGGGTCTGGGTGCTTTTCCCACTCAGAGTCAAGCCCTTCTCCTCCAGCTCCAGCTTGGTGGAGGAGAGGTTCATGTAAATTGATGAGTCATCCATCTTCTTGGCTTCTGCCTGTTTTTGTGATTTTGAGAGGGATAAGATTAACAAATGTTTCACGAGATGGGGAAAAAGTGTCAAGGGAGATTTTCCACATTTACCTTGTACATGATGAGATCATGCTCACCATCCCTCAGAGTGGTCCCGTCGTACCGCATCAGTTTAACAAACGACAAAGCAAATACCTTCTCTGACTTATCTCTGGCTGTGGGAAGGGAAAAACAAACACGAGCGGAGAAAAAAAGAAAAGAGACAGACTGGGTGAGATACCGATGACGCTGTACTAAGTCTTCACTTGTGGCTTTTGTGTAAATTTGCAAACAGACCAAATCTAACACTTGTGCACACAATTTGTTTAAATGAACAGTGTCCAATGTCAGGAATTTGTTTATCGGACAGCTGATTTTGCTGTGAAAATAAAAACTTGCAGGATTGGTGATAAAATAGATCGTCTCAACATTACAGGCTCAGAGTCAGCTCCTGAGTGGGCAAAACAACACGCTGCTCCAAATGAATCCCATCTCTTCACCAATACCGGAACTTTACTTTGCATAAATTCCCTCCTCTCCCAAAAGTGAGACAGAAATACAGATCATGCATGAATAAAAATTGTCAGGTCAACATCAGAGGAGTTGGCAGGTGCAAATATGATCAAAATAAATAATACAGCCCTCAAAAACTGATGGATCTCTCTGTGACAACATGCACCACTCACTAGAAATAACACTGATGTGATGTGAGTTCAGACAGAAGCACCCAGAAGTTATTTTCTGTTGCACTAGCGGTAGATGCAAGAGTCACAGCTGTGAGCCATTTGGGTAATCCCATAATGCTAAAGAAAAGTCGTGTGTTGAGCTGGAGCGACCCAAGTGACGGATAAACAAGGAAGAGAGTTATGATTTTGTCCTCTAACCAGGCGTTTGGGTGAGGCCACACATCATCGTTGTGGATCAACACGCTCAGATTTACGTGCAGAAAAGAGACGTGATTTATCGCAGTGGATCTCGCCTTCGATCTGCATAAATCTGCTCATTGGTTTGCTGCCTGCAGCCTCTTGTGTGAATAATTGCTGCTCTCAGAGGAACCAGTGGAGGGGAAGCGCTGCATGCATGCCACCAGGTATTACCTGATGGACATTAGTGACTTCCTGAAGAAACACGAGGGGTTAGAAGTTTGAATTTTGAGGTGGGAAAGGGGAGAGTTCACTTTCAGGAAATCAGAGCTCGGTTCGTGTGGTGATTCCGCAGACTTCCACGTCTCAGGCGGGCTGTCACTTCAAATCAATGCTGAGTTTTTCTGTACTGCGCTTTAAAGCTCCACTCACCAAGTAGTGGCATGCTGACAGGTGGAGACGAGGTGAAAAGATGGTGGTTGTGTTTCTCTACAGCCAAGGCATGGTTTAAGATAGCAGCCGTCTGCCTGATGAGGCCTGACAATGTTAGTTAGAGTGGTAGTCTGAGAGACTGTACTAGAGCTGCACTAAGATAGAGAGCACATGAGCTCCACTAGTGGCCTTGGTGAGCAGCTCTGTCACTCTGCGTTTCTATGTAAGGTTCAGCACTTGCCAGGAGAACAGTGGAGGAAGCAGGAAGGACACAGGGGAGACGACAGCAGAGGAAGACATTTCAAACGCCTGGCAGACCCTCTTCGTGCCGCTCAGCTGCAGAGGGGGAGATCTTTGCAGCTTGTGCTGGCAAAATGTTTATAATATGAATGATTTAAGATTCTGCATTCAAATGATTAAAGTTCTGAGTGAGACAGGAGAGTGAAAAGTCTTAAACCATGAAAAATAAATCACTTTGATGATTTGGGTGTTTTTAAATTCACATAAAGTGCAATATGTGGGGGAAAAAGGCAGAGAGTTGCAAACATGGATCCTGAAAATCAATTATAAGGATACTGATTTCTTCTGTTTTTGCTTTTGCACCACATTTATTCAGGTCAACAAAACGTGATAACCTGAATAAATACAAAATGCAGTTTTTCAAATATTAATTTCATTTATTAAGAGTTTTCCTAATCATCCAGACTGTGTGAAAAAAGCAATTAGGCCCTAAACCTAATGACTGGTTGGAATAAATGAAATCAGCATTTGGGTTAACACAGGTCTCTAGAGGATTTTTGTCCCACAATTCTTTACAGACTTGTTAATGATCCACACTGAAGGGTATTCCTAGCATGAACAACTTGTTTAAAGTGACAGTCAGTGGCGGCTGGCCAGTAGAGGGCGATAGGGCGCCGCCCTCCCAGTTTCCCCACTGTTTTTAATTTTTATTTAAAAAAATAAATAAATAAAATTAACAATAATCACATATTCTAAGTTAATTGTGTGTTTTGTAACAAAAATAAATCACATATATATATATCTATATTGTCTCTGCCGGTCTCTGCCGGTCTCTGCCGAGCGGTGGAGTTTGTGTGCTGTTTTTCAATCGCCCAAACAGGACGAGACCAGCTGTCCAATTGCAGACAAGAATATCAAAGGGTAGGAATGGGAATGTATCCAATCAGCGTCGACGTTGTTTCAGAACGTTTCAGAAGCATGATGGGCGATAGAGCTACCGCCAAGGATTTCGTTGGTGTTCGGTAGAACTCGGAGAGTCTCGACTCCAGCACGTTTTTGGTCGTGACTCGTGACGAACATGGAGCAGACGCAGACATGGACGCCAGTGAGCCTACAACCAGGATACCGGATCTCAGCAGCCACTGAATTCAGTTCGGTCTCTTCTCCAGTATCCGTTTGAGAGGAGAACTATGGTGGAAAAACTTAATGTCAAAGAGCTTGGACCAGATCAGCCCGACGTAAAGATAAGCCAGCAGCAGGAGGAGAAGGGTAAACTGTACACACGACGCTTCTCCCACAATTGGTACACCAGGAAGCAGTGGCTAGCTGGATGCAATCATGCTAATGCGTTATTTTGCTTTCTGGGTTTGTTATTCAAAAAGGCTGGGATCCACAGAAGGTGGATGTGGAACTTGTGTCTCATTGGGGGACTCCATTCATTCTCTGACTGAGGAATGCAGCGCATCAGTGCAGCAGCCAACAAAGAAACGGAGGACGTTTGGACAGGGAGAACAGCAGCTGGGTGCAGAGGTAAGCTGTACATTACATTTCTGTAAACAAGACAATCAGAATCAGAAATCCTTGGTTGTCCCACAAACCGGGACATTTGTTTAATAACATGTACATTGTTTAATGTGCAATAACTGTAAAAACTAATTTCAACACACATACCTATTATACATATTTAATCATGTAAATGTGTATTTCAAGTAACTTTGTACATACATCAATCTGATTCCATTTTACTTGTTACACTTCTTCTGCAGCAAACAAATTTCCCAGCTTTTGGGACAATAAAACATTTCTGATTTGTCCCAAAAAGTGGGAAATATGACATTTGTAAGAGGATACTGATGACATTATTTCCTATGAAAGTGTTTCCACTTTCCATAAGTCCTAACAGTGTAAATTTCTGGCATTTTGTCTAAGTAGTGTTTACTACCATTACTGTAACAGTGACCTGCTCATAATTTTTCGTGTTCACTCAAATGTTGAAATTAAACAAAATGTTTTTGTTACTTGCCTCTTGCATTGCCTATTTACCATTTATGGTCATGTTATTTTATGTGCAATTTAATGCAGTATTTTTCAACCTTGGTCCGCAAGGCAGTTTGCCAACAGTCAGACACACCTGGATTAATCAGTTTGTCCAATAATGTAAGACAGGAGATAAAAGAGCTGTGCTTAATTCAGGAAATAGTGAAGTTGTGCACAAAGCTCAGAAAGCACAAGTTTGTTAAAAAAAAAAAAATAGCACACCCCCACCAAAAATATTTTTCACCAGCCGCCACTGGTGACAGTATGTATTTTCCCTGGCGATAGGGGGCAGTAGATACCTAAATCATTGAAAAGTATACATTATTTTTGTGTTCATGTAAGTCCTTACCAACAGATGGCCATTAGGGTCTTAAATCCCTGGGAGTGAACCCTCTAGCAAAATAACAAGAACAGCAGATTCATTCTCATCACTTGCAATGAGTGAAGAGGTCAATATGTAAAATAATGTTTATTAATGCTAAAAGTTTTGTAACCATTTGTTACAAATCAGTAAATGCATTCTGTCCTAATGAGCTTCCGTAGAAGAAAACATGGCATCCAATATGGCGTCACCTAGAGACTTAGACCCGCTTCCATGTATTTTAGACCCAATTTTTATGGTTCTGTTATGAAAACATCAATATTTTTCAACAGCTGGGTGTCTTCATTCATTTACAACTACATTTCAATGGATATTTTCAGAGATTAATGGTAAAAACTACACATTGTCACTTTAAGGTCAAAGGTCAGATATTTTCCTCAATTCTTCATAGGGCCAGCATCTATATTTAGATACTTCCAATAATAGATTATATAAATTATTATACAATATAGTATATTCTTCATAACGGAGTTCTGAAATAAGCTCATTCCATGTAAAGCCAGATATTTCAAGCCTTTATTTGTTATAGTTGTGATGATTTTGGCTTACAGCTTATAAAAAGCTCACATTCAAAATCTTAGACAATTCCAATATTGTGGAACGGTTCAATGTTCTAGACTCAAAGTGTCATTATCTAATCAGCTAAAAATTCTAGAACACCTACAAAGGGTTCCTGAGCTTTTAGATGGTCTGTCAGACCAAGTTAAATTTCTGAGACAATAACAGACTTTTGCACCATATTCTAATTTTTTTGATTATTCAAATTAAGGCAGGTGTTCCAAAGAGGCCCCAGAGCATCACACTACCACCACCATGTTTAGGTGTTGGTATGATGTTTTGACTATCATGTTTCTGAAATGCAATTTTAAGCAACAATGTGTAGTTTTAATCATTATGATGAACACAATTAATGTTATTGAAAATAAATTTAATGATACCCAGTTGTTGAAAACTTTGTGATATAAAACCATAAAAATCAAGGGAGTGGGTCTAAGGGTGTTTCTCAATGCCAAGGAACCTCGTCTTGATGCCTTGGGCCCGCCCCAGTTGCCTAGGAGATACTTTATCAGGAACTGCCAAGGCGTGTTCCAATGTTCATGTTCTACCAAGGTGTCTGTTCTCCGTTTGTTGGTCATTTAGCTAGCTGAGCATGGATACAAGCGAGGTATCTTGGTCAAAAATTTCAGAGAATGCAGCGCAGTATTTTCAAAAGGATGACGGATCAGAAGATGGCGGCTACTTCAGGGGCTTTCCAGTTTAAATGTAAGTCAACTAATTGTAGCAATTGGGCTGATATCTGAAATGTTTGTTTTATATCCCAAGCAGTTATCTATGGCTGGTTAGTTGCTTAGTAGTTGCAGTTTCGGTGGCTAGCGGGTTGTAACTTGCTTACACATTTAATTTAACAAATATATACACAATTTAAAAGCAAAAGGCTCGTTTTATATTCATATTGAAACTTATACATTTAAAATATAAAGTTACCTCCTGTGTTACGTGATGTCACATGACCGCCGCGGAAGCCGCGGTCACAGGACGCAAGTCTGCTCCAATTAACTTCCTTTGACCAAGGAAGGACAGCATCCTCGTAAGCAAGGCGCCCGGCCTCGCTAGGCAATGTCTTGCGAGGCCGGGCGCCTTGACATTGAGAAACACTCCAAGTCTCCGGGTGACGCCATGTTAGATGCCACGTTTCTCTCTACGGGAGCCCAAGAGGACAACATGCATTTACTGATTTGTTACAAAACTTTCACCAATCATAAACGTTGTTGTTTCACACATTTACCTCCTTACTCCTTACAAGTAATGAAAGGGAGTCTGATGTTCTCGTCATTGTGCTGGAGATTGTGCATCCATCGATTTTTGACCCTAATGGCCATCCGTTGGTAAGGTCTTACTTGAACACAAAAATGTCACTTGCTTGCAATGATTTAGATAAATACTGCCCTGTATCACCAGAGAAAATACATATTGTCACTTTAAGGACAAATTATTCCTGTCAGAGTCTTGGGAATCAAAATGTTTGTTTGAGTTGTTTTAGCAAATATGACTGCTTTTGTGTTCTTTTAGGTCAGCAGAGGGTATTTTTGCTACTTGTAATCACTCCATTTATCTGTGCTCGATAGTGACACTATTATCAAATATTATATTCCATTGACAAGCTAATGTAGTTGTAATCCACAGTCCCCATACTGTAAACATACTAGGTGAGATGGTGAAATTCATGGTCACTTTACATAAGTCAAAAATAATACAGCCATCAAACCTTCTAGCGTGCCTCTATTGTCGGTAAAAGTTAAAAGTTTAGCCGCATCAGTATGCCCCAGCAGTCCCAGAGCCACTTGAGGTGAGTTTCTATAGTAACCGCTACAGCCAGATAACAGCAAATCACAGTTTCAAAAGCGAGCCTCCTAACAGCATTAGTCCCTGCAGAAGCAGGGTGTCAAGCATGACAAGAAGGCTCTCTAAGTAGATTATAAACCAACACAGTGCTCTGTGGCCAGGAGAGTTCCTCTGAAACCACCTGCATGTAGGTGAGAAGCAAATGCATCCGAGGGGTTTTGAAGCTGGATGATGACAGCTGCTGCAGATTAGGGAAAGAGTCACTTGTTCAAAAACTTTATCTCCTGCAATCTTCCTGCTACGGGAGGAAAGATGTCACCTGGTGGAAGATGGATGGGATGCTTACCTGACCCTTACACCCTCAGTCATTATATAAAGTATACTAACCAAGTGTTAAATTCAACAACACACTGACCTAAATAAATAAAAGCTATTCAGGTATTATCCCATCCCAGCTGTGGCAGACGCAAACCAATACCTGTGACTAAAGTGTCAAGGTATTTATCACCGTGCCACACATCTGCATGAGCCGTACGTCGTCCATTGGCTGCAGTAGAGGCCTGTTAGCATCCATTTGTACACCTGGTCATCACCGAGCACTCATTATTCACACGCTGACATTTATACTCACAATCCTGTGATGAACGGTGGCGGAAGGTGAACCGCAGATGGCTCCGGTTCACGTCTTCAATAGGAATAGCGACCTGAGATAAGGAACAGAGGAGCGCCGTGTGACGTTCAGACTCAGGGAAGCACAAGCTAACCAAAAACATCCACTTTGTTCCGTTAAACTGAAGAATGAGTCGTTTCAATCACAACACACTAACCTCTGGAATCACTGTTGCTTTAAAAGCTGCCTCATTGTCTTCAGATATTTCTACTCAAACACCCACTGGGCAACAACATTCCAGGCAGTGGTGTGTGGCAAATTAAAAGTGCTTTTCTTAGCAACTGACAGAACAACCCAGATGGAAAAAATCTCTGAATCCTCCGTTATTGGGTCAATATTTAGCCTTCTGCTACAAATCACGAGCTGCAACAACATGTGCTGTTGTGACTAGTGAATTTGAGAACTCCAGTGTTGCGCTGAAGCATGGGGAAAATGATAATTAGAGGGAAATGGCTTTGATGGGAAGATAAACAGGGAAACACACCTTTATGGTTTCAAACCAGCGTGGCTGCTTCACTTGGTAGTAGATGACAGACTTGTACTCGCTGATGCCATCATCTCCAGCCCCAGGGAAAATCACATTCTGGAGACAAAAACACATCATCTGATCAACCGTTTATCTGACCGAGCTCTTATTAACTAGCTTACAACTTCCTGAATGGCCCCAGTTTGGAGAATTAGAGTGTAAGTTTTATTATCATCTTTAAATATTACTTTCCACTGAGCAGGAGACAAAACAAAGTGCTGTACATGCATATAAAAAGAAATTAAAACAACAACGAACCCTGCAAGGGCCAACAGAGATATACTTAAAAACAGATAACAGCAAGAGATGAAGATAAAACAACAGACTCTTAAGCCCTTTTCAGATAGACATTCTGGAATATGAGTGGACAATTCAATCCGGTTTTTAACCGGAACGGTGTTTTCAGATACACCACTTTTGTACCGGAACTTGTCCTTTCGGCTGCCTTCACACAGCAGGGAAAAGTTCCAGATGTCTGGGGGGGGGGGGGGGGGGGGGGGTTCGGACTTATGTTAAGCATAATTCTGCGCACACGAAGATGCATAAGAGACCTGGATGATGAAGCTCAATGGTTAAAGGAATCACTGAAGCGGTGTGAAGCGCTCCGTCGCGCGTCTAGACGGTACCGTAGGAGACGAGCTGCCATGGTTCGCCGCATGCTACAGGAGCGAGCTATCTAGGTGTGCACAGCATCCCCCGATCCCCTCCTCCTCCCCCTCCCCTCTGTCCGGAACTCGACCTCACCAGTCCGAAGCAGCCACCTTGTCCGTAACAAGTCCGGACCTGTTACTAGGGGCGTCGTCCGGTTAAATTATGGAAAACGTTTTCCGGATGTTTGTATTCAGACACAAAGGTCTTACGGACAGAGTCCGGAACATTTCCGTTTTTCATGGCCTGTCTGAAGGGGGCTTTGCTGGCAGTGAAGGCACTTCTCTGACCTCCAGTGGAAGGTCATTTCACAGCTTCAGGGTCAAAACCGGGAGACCCCAGCCTCCTTTAGTCGAGCATTTTACACGTGGAAGGACCAGTAAGTCTTGCTGTGACTATCTAAGTGCACCTGAAGTGTTGTAACGACTGAGTACGTCAGACAGACAGGTTGGAGCCCAGCCCAGCCCAGACACTCAAAAACAAGCATCTTAAACCTGACTAAAACAACCTGGGAGCCAATGTAAATGAGCCAAGACAGGCGTGATATGTTCCCACATTCTGGTGCCTGTCAGGACTCTAACTGCAGCACATTGGGCATGCTGGAATCGGGCTAGTGCAGCCTAACGAACTCCTGAGTAAAGTTGCAGCAGTCTAGGTGTGAAGTAATGACAGCATAGACTACACACGATACAGGAATGCTGTTCAAGGAAAGTTTAACCCCCAATCCACACCAGGAGCATCTGTGGCACGTTAAGGCAGCCTATGGGTTGGTTCACACTGGCTGCAGCGCAGCACATTTCCGGTGCCTCCCAGAAGCGTCTCAAGGATAGGAATGGGTTCTATTTTTGCTGCGACACGCTTCTGGGATGCAGTTACGATGCCTTACCTATACAAACATTACATCTTCACTGTTGAGCAAATTAGGCCTCCATTGCCATCCTGTTTGTCTTTTTTTTATTCCTGATCTAATACTTTAGCAATGCATTAAGACGAAAGAAGAGCACACTAGAGTTATCCTTTAAGTTTTTTAAATAATTCATCTATTTTTCTTTCTGTAGTCATGTCATTTCATTAGTTTATTTGCCACAAAACATCACTTGTTTAGGAAGTACATTAATAAGAAACATGTTAATGTTAAGAATAAATGTAAAAGTAAAATTGTTGCTGCTCATATTTCAAGTTGTCAGCTCGGTGTGTGGATATCTTTGGTGTGTTCTTGCTGTGTTGAAATTCTAATTCCATCTTTTAGTTCTTTTTAAAACACAGAAAGGTTTTATTTACCTGCAATGTTTCGTTTGTGGCTGCAAAAGATGAATCGGTGTGTGTATGCTTTTAATGACGGGGATGGCATGGCATATGATGGTCAGCAGCAGGGTCACTCTTTTCTACAAAACACCTGTAGTGCTGCTGCGTCTCTAAAGTTAGAAAGCAAAGCAGATCATACAACGACTCAAGGAGCCCGCAGAACCCGACGTTCGCGTTAACCAGACATTTTCCGTTATTTTTCTGATGGAAATATCTCAAGGCTGTTGGTCGTTTTGACAGACTGGAATTACCCAGACGAACGCAGGTGCACAGACATTTTAAACACACAGAGAACATGCGGAGGTAACAAAATCTATCAAGAAAATAATCCTGTCAGAAGATCTGAGCATTATCTCAGACTTGGACACCATGATAAGCACAGCTTGCTATTGTCAGCATGCATGCATTAGTGGACAGCGCTCTGAGGAGCAATATTTGCAATAAAGTCCAAGTGAAGAATTTATGTTTTTATTACTTGATTGCTATCTCACAGAAGTGATCTGTTTCTTAACAGATTTGTTAAATGTTAAAGTTAATTACATTTTTTTTAAAGGAGCATTCTAGATCTGTTTCTTTCTTTTCTTTATTCTTTTTAATGTATTGAAAATATCGAATCGGGACTCGGTATCGGCAGATCCTCAAAATCAAATGACTCTGACCCGAGGGCAAAAAAAAACCTGTTTGGGACATCCCCATCAACCATTAATGATCACACTCAGGTCTAAGATTATTTGAGTGTTGCTATGAATGAATGGGATGTGCGGTGTGAGAAGAAACCAAAGACCTTGATAAAAATCCACGTCAGGAAAGCAGGTCAACTTCATGCAACATAAGCTAACAGTGCAAGCCAACGTGCAACATTATGGGTGTTTTATTTTGTAAAATACAAACCCTCATGTTCAGAAGTTAAAGAGATTCAGATTTTTTTTTTCAGTCTGTGACTGTAGCGCATCCATTTAAAGACCAAATGGAGAATTTAAATATTGGACAGCATGAGTTCTCAAAAAATAGGGAAAGGGGATACCTGGAACAGGTGCTCTGTTGCTTATTTGAATGTAAACTTCATTTGTGGCTTGGACATCCAGTTATTCTTCTGATTGCTGCTTAGGTGTCACAACATTGTCGTAGAAGAAAGGATGAGAGGGGAGAAATATTCCTGCTGGACTCGATCACTGTATCTACTGCAACTGCTTTCATAACTGACGATGATGAAATTTACTCTTGTAAATAATCCTAGAACTCCGTGAACTTGGTCATTTAATGCGAACCACGGCGATGAGGTTTACAAAATATTCTATGACATTCAGAATATTTGAGCCGTTTCAAAATGGCAGCAATCTCCAAGTCTCGGCCGTGCTCAGTCTAGCAGTTAGCTCATCAATCCTGTTGGAGGTGAGCAGATGCTATCAACTAGATGCATAACGGTACATATTTAGAACTTTTACAAAGACGCATAATGTAAAAATGCTGACAAAATACTCAAAGTAAACTTTAAGTGAAGGTGGTTGATCGATTATCATTCAGTGAAAACATTAGCAGCCTCATCACACGTGGAAAATTGACTTTATAAGATTAACTCCCTGGAGCAGAAAGCCTTAATCTAGCAGAATGGCCTTTAAAAGTCTGGATGTACTTTATGCATGAGCACCTGTGTGCTAGCTGTCAATCTCACCATAGCACTGTGGATGAAATAAATTAGAAATGAATTATTTAAAAAAGAGCTGCTGGAGCTCTGACGCAGAAAGAGGGATGGTGAGCACAGGAAAAGCAGGTCAGCTGGTGCTGATGGATCCAACCATGTAATTTGGTCTTTCATCTGGGTCCTCTTCATCTCTACAACAGGTTGGGGTGAGTATGTAAAAAGAAAAAAATATGACATGCCCCACTTGGGGAGTTGGCACAACAGGTGGAGTGACAGCGGGTAGCACGCATGCCCTGTTTTCTATCCATCTGTGCTGTGCCAGCCTACCTCTCTCCTTCCAGTACTCCAGCTGACTCCCCGGCCTGCTAGTGTACCGCAGCTGAAGTACTCCTACACTAATAGCTTCTGACAACCAGCAATTATGAGAAATAACAGACCCTGTCTCCCCCCCCACCAGCTGTGTTGAGCAGAAACAAGGAGGGGGCAGGTGCTAAATCTCTCAAATCTGCCCCTTCACAAAGTGGCCAGTTTCTGACAGCTTCCAGTGTAAGAGAAGTGGCTGCAGAGGTCTGAGAGAGAGTGAGAAGCAGGTTTCGGGAGGTGCGCTAATATGTCAAAATGTCATTGGCTGCAAATCCTTTCTGAAAATGAGGAACGATGACAAAGTCAAGGGGAAGCAAGACAAAAGGTAGAAGATAAGCAGATTGCGATGGATACAGAGAAAACTGCAAACTGCAAAACTACAATTAATTTACTTAGAAACAAAATGAGCATTTAAAGAGCAAGTCACCCCCTACCAGAGTATTACTCCACTCCCACTTCCTGTTTGAAAAATGCAGCAATTGCGGTTGCCTAGCAGACCGAGAGGGTGGAGCCGCTAACAAATACACACACACAGGCTCACAACGACATTGTGACATCATATGGTACCAGCTAACGTTCTAGGGTACCTCTTAGCCAGTAGCGATGGCAGACTTAAATCCAACTGCAGTGCAGAGTTTTTACCTGACAACAATACAACACTGAAAGTCTTAGGCAGAAAATTTTAATTTTAACTAAAATGCGCTTAAGTGCAAAACTATTGACTACACATGTCTGCAACACGATTAGACACGCATTTATATACAGTCAGGTCCATAAATATTGGGACATTGATGCAATGCTAACCTGTTTGGCTCTATACACCATCACAATGGACATCAAATGAAACGGACAAGATGTGCTTTAACTGCAGACTGTCAGCTTTTATTTGAGGGTATTTACATCCAAATCAGGTGAACGGTGGAGGAATTACAACAGTTTGCATACGTGCCTCCCACTTGTTAAGGGACCAAAAATAATGGGACAATTGGCTTCTCAGCTATTCCATGGCCAGGTGTGCGTTATTCCCTCATTATCCTAATTACAATGAGCAGATAAAAGGTCCAGAGTTCATTTCAAGTGTGCTCATTGCATTTGGAATCTGTTGCTGTCAACTGTCAAGATGAGATCCAAAGAGCTGTCACTATCAGTGAGGCAAGCATCATTTGGCTGACATAACAAAAGAGACCTATCAGAGATAGCAAAAACATTAGGCATGGCCAAAACAACAGCTTGGAACATTCTCAAAAAGAAGGAACGCACCGGTGAGCTCAGCAACACCAAAAGACCCGGAAGACCACAGAAAAAACTGTGGTGGATGACCGAAGAATCCTTTCCCTGGTGAAGAAAACACCCTTCACAACAGTTGGCCAGATCAAGAACACTCTCCAGGAGGTAAGTGTATGTGTGTCAAAGTCAACAATCAAGAGAAGACTCCACCAGTGTGAATACAGAGGGTTCACCACAAGATGTAAACCATTGGTGAGCCCCCAAAACAGGAAGGCCAGATTAGAGTTTGCAGAACAACATCTAAAAAAGCCTTCACAGTTCTGGAACAACATCCTATGGACGGATGAGACCAAGATCAACTTGTACCAGAGTGATGGGAAGAGAAGAGCATGGAGACAGAAAGGAACTGCTCATGATCCTGAGCATACCACCTCATCAGTGAAGCATGGTGCTGGAAGTGTCATGGCGTGGGCATGTACAGCTGCCAGTGGAACTAGTTCTCTTGTATTTATTGATGATGTGACTGCTGACAAAAGCAGCACGATGGATTCCGAAGTGTTTCGGGAAATATTGTCCGCTCATATTCAGCCAAACACCTCAGAACTCATTGCACAGCGCTTCACAGTGCAGATGGACAATGACCCAAAGCATACTGCAAAAGCAACCAAAGAGTTGTTGAAGGGAAAGAAGAGGACTGTTTTGCAATGGCCAAGTCAATCACCTGACCTGAATCCGATTGAGCATGCATTTCACTTGCTGAAGACAAAACTGAAGGGAAAATGCCCCAGGAACAAGCAGGAACTGAAGACTGATGCAGTAGAGGCCTGGCAGAGCATCACCAGGGATGAAACCCAACGTCTGGTGATGTCTATGTGTTCCAGACTTCAAAGGATTTGCAACCAAGTATTGAAATGTATAAGTTTGATTTATGGTTCTTATTCTGTCCCATTACTTTTGGTCCCTTAACAAGTGGGAGGCACATATACAAACTGTTGTAATTCCTACACCGTTCACCTGATTTGGATGTAAATACCCTCAAATACAAGCTGATAGTCTGCAGTTAAAGCACATCTTGGTCGTTTCATTTGATATCCATTGTGGTGGTGTGTAGAGCCAAAAATGTTAGCATTGTGTCGATGTCCCAATATTTAAGGACCTGAGTGTGGCTTATCAGAAACAAAAAGTTGATTTGGGGGTGTTTTAATAGCTCTAACATCAGGGCCAGTGTCTGATAATCAAGCTCGACACAAACATGGTGGACGAGAAGCAATAAACAGAAATTGACTTTAAGATTAATAAATTCTCCAAAAAATATCATCTTTACACTTCCTCAGCTTGCATTGACAAAGCTCCTCAGTTTAAGACTAATGAGCAAAACTGATGCAGCCAAAGGTAATAAAGCTCTCTCTCTCTCTCTTCAGATCCACTGTAAGCAGGGAGGCTCATTACAACCAGAACTCTGCCATCTCAAATTAGTTTTAAATCCAGTCTGACTCCAATTACACAAGTGCTTTACAATTATATAAGGTTATTTAATTAAGGGCAAACTAGATCACAAAAGCCTCAACATTGAACTTATTTCACTTCCAGAACTTCCCACCAGGATATTAGCATGTTAGCATGTTCCCCCATGCATGTGAGCATCCCATAACATTTTATTTATATAGCGCATTTAAACACAGCATATGAGCTGACTAAAGCACTGCACAAATAACAATAAAAAGGTAATTTAAAACTGTTAAAAACAGCATAAAATACAGGTAAAAACAACCAAAAAGCAATACAAAAAAAAAAGGGGGGGGGGGGGTGATAACTTAAAAGAATACTTCAGTTTCCTCCTACAGAACAAAACCATGCTTATTAGGATTATTACCTGAATTTCTCTGTCTACGTTTGCACTTTAGATAACACTCTACTAAATAAACCAACACGATTTAGAGAAAATGATCACAAATGTTATGTTAGAAATAGAACCATTTATCTAGTCAATGGAACAGTGGCAAGACCGAGTTTACAGTTTTTTCAACACCTGCACTGGTCTCTAGTATAAATGAATGCCTTTTGAGTCGACCTAAGCGGGATGAAAGTTCTGGCGCTCTGGTTTCAGGAACTAGAAGTGAGCCAGAGGAAGAGAGGAATAGAACACTGCAGGATTTGGAGCCGTATTTGCTAATATTCAAACATCTCTCCTCTGATTGGCTAACAGGAACACGACTCTACTACTGTTTGCTCTGCAACGTTGATGTTTTATCTCTACAAATAACATAAGCCTGAAGGAGTTCTGCTGTGTGGTGGAGTTGCTAATGCTAAACAGCTAGCTTCTATTAGTCGAGACATTCTCTGCTGTTTCTTGGATGCTGAACCGAAAACAGCCTTCTCCGTCACCAGCCAAGATGGGTGAGTCCGTAAATGCTAATTTATAGTGTGATGTAGGTCCGACTTTCCTAATCCGAGCTTCACCCCATCTATTTTCTATCGGCGGCTAATACAGAAAATATAGGCAGAAGATAATTTTCTCAGTGAACTTGGTCTATATATATACCGTATTTTCCGAACTATAAGCCGCTATTTTTTTCCAAAGCTTTGAACCATGCGGCTTATAATGAGGTGCGGCTTTACAGAAGATTTTCTGTCACCTGCCAGGGGGCGCTTTAGCAGAAAGTGAAACAGGTGGAAGTCAACAGTGGAAATCGAAGAAAGTGCTCATATTAATTTAGCACATGCAAGCAGCCGGCACGACGAAGAATCATTTTCAAATCCATACCCCCTCATCATGGTAACTACACGTATGAGTTCATCTGATGCCGCATTTAAGTTGAAGGCCATCGATCTGGCAGTAAAGGAGGGAAACAGTGCTGCCGCACGTAAGCTTGGCATGAATGAATCCATGGTTCGGAGCTGGAGACGGCAGCGGGAAGAACTCATTCAAGCCATCTTCTCCCCGGGATGATGACAGCAACACAGACAGCAACGCCACAGAAGAGGTATGTGACCAAGCTCTTCAGAGGCTGCTCAACTCCGACACCGAAGATGACTTCAGTGGTTTCAGTGGGCAGGAGGACGATGAATAAACCAATAACTTTTCTGTTTTGTTTGATACTGATCAGTTCAGTTAAACTACGTTTTCAGGTCAGTAGATATCTCAGCTTTTTGCCCGGTGTAGGTGCGGCTTATATTGAGGTGCGCTCTATAGTCCGGAAATTACAGTGTGTGTGTGTATATATATATATATATATATATGTATATATATATATATATATATATATATATATATATATATATATATATATATATATATACATATATATATATATATACATATATATATATATATATATATATATATGTATATATATATATATATATGTATATACATATATATATATATATATATGTATATACATATATATATATATATATATATATATATATATATATATATGCATATATATATATATATATATATATATATATATATATATATATATATATATATATATATATATATATATATGCATATATATATATATATATGCATATATATATATATATATATATATATATATATATATATATATATATATATATATATATATATATATAGGGAGGGTTCCTACTTTTACAGCCTCTTATCTTGCTTGTTTCATGTATTGTGTCAAAAACATTTTACAGCTAATAATAAATATACTTATAATACACACTTCACATGAAACCCACAATGGTTCGGCCCCTCTGGTACTCGTGTCTGACTGATCTCAACCTCTCATGTCATGTAATAACTAGTAACAAAGAGGTGTTTCTGAAGTTCTGGATGAACCTAAACGGGTTAATTTGAAAAACTAGACAAAATTCACTGAAACCTTTACATTTTTTTCTCCAACATGCACACTGGCAGCAAATATAATGTATTTATTTTATTTTAAGAGGTGTATTTGTAGTCCCACTGTCTTTGTGTGTAAAACAACAACAACAACACACACACACACACACTGCACAAAAGCTTGGTTTATGCTTGACACATTTACTTTCCACTTGGTGATGCGGCTCGCGGATGGAACGCGCTTCACAACTTGCAGCGTTTACAGTTCATGCGGCTTGTCTCTGCGGTGAGCCAATATTCTCCCAAACTGTAGGGGGCAGCATGGAGCTCTACGGCATGCATCCAACACTACACCATAGTAGAAGTAAAAATTACTGTTGTTTACAACATGGCATTCCAGCATTTTTTTAACTGCGTCCTCGTCTTTTCCGACAGTGCGAGCTATTTCTCTCCAAGAATTATTAACAACATGTTGATCACGGTGATCTCTGAGAGCTGAATCATACAAATGTCTGTATTTAAGAACCTCTGCCATACTAGTTCTTGCTGGTCCGCCATGTTTTTCCATGTCCGCCCGTCTGCGTGGTTAGAAATTTTCCTAGGTGCGCGTTGCGGAAATTTTGGGCCGTGCGCAGGCGCGGAGGAGGGGCGTGGTTGTTAAAATGACGCAATTTCGCCA